>NW_028160743.1:366696-439300 GCF_964263955.1 Coregonus lavaretus
GTTCTGAGGGCAAAAGCGGGTGAAACTCAATATTAGGAAGGTGTTCCTAATGTTTTGTACACTCAGTGTATATGTTCTCTCCCATTAGCAACTGTAATGTCATTTCTAGGGTAAATGAGTTGAAATTAATTGACAGAGAACAGAACTACCGTAACGTTACTTTTGTACCTGTCGGTGGCGCAGGAGTAACACAGCCTTGGGAAGGAAGGAACGGCTGGCGAGAAGTTGACAATATCTGTCTTATCTCCATGTTTCTGGTTTGTAATGATCATTACTTTCAACAAATGTCAGACGTCATTTCATGTTTGTTTCGATTTGAATAATTAATGCTATAGGTTAGACTTTTATGAAAATGAACCAAGCGTCAACATCGCAACCACTATATTTTGCCTTACAATATTAATGGGACTAAAATGGATCACGTAATAGCTATATTCACCATTATTTTCAATCTCACTTTAATGGGAATGTGGTAGGATATCTTTCTCACCATTGTCAATGACTATTCATGCTTAGCCAATCAGGTGCTCCAGCTGTCCTTGTCATGTGCGCTCCTCGTGTCTTGATAGAATAAATGATTACATTCTCTTCACAAACGGAAAACTCATCAGGCTTATCACATTTCTGTGGCTTGACACAAGGTCATTAACCCCCAGATTCAGAAAGATATATATTTTAACCACTAACCTGTTGATAAAAGCTTATGTGAGAAGCTGATCCATCAAGTCAATTGATTAAGGCATAATTCTAATGATGTCATATATAAATTTTTTACATTCAGTCACATTTAGCTAACATTATAAAAGCAATATGAAATAGAGGAGACAATGGCCTGTGCTTAAACTTTTATTTTATTTTATTCCAGGTCATCAGTTAACATTGTGTTACTTTCAACCCACCCGTCTCTCCTGTTAACACCCGAGAGTAGCTAGCATGATACTTCAAACCTGTCATTTAGTCACTAGACGGGTTAAGAACATAATGTTTGGAACCTTAAACAACTAAACACCTCTGGGTCTGCTTTTCTTGATAACTGGGCGAAACAGGGTCGGACTGGGCTGTTTGTAGGAACGTGCTGACTACACTGCATTGTTCTAGCTTATGTGTTATCTGAGGAAATGGCAGTGTTACATACCGTGTTGTTTCCATAATGTGACATATATATATATTTAATTTGTTCTTTTTGTAATTTTACCCCCTTTTCTCCCCAGTTTCATGATATCCAATTGCGATCCAATTACGATCTTGTCTCATCGTTGCAATTCACCAACGGGCTCGGGAGAGGCGAAGGTCGAGTCATGCGTCCTCCGAAACATTACCCGCCAAGCCGCACTGCTTCTTGACACACTGCTCACTTAACCCGGAAGCCAGCTGCACCAATGTGTCGGAGGAAACACTGTTCAACTGACGACCGAAGTCAGCTTGCAGGTGCCCGGCCCACCACATGGAGTCGCTAGAGCGTGATGAGCCAAGTAAAGCCCCCCCGGTCAAACCCTCCCCTAACCCGGACGACGCTGGGCCAATCGTGCGCCGCCCAATGGGACTCCCGGGAGGCCGTGACCGCTGCCCCACTCGGGAGGCCTTAGACACTGCCCCACTCGGGAGGCCGTGACCGCTGCCCCACTCGGGAGGCCTTAGACACTGCCCCACTCGGGAGGCCGTGACCGCTGCCCCACTCGGGAGGCCGTGACCGCTGCGCCACTCGGGAGGCCGTGACCGCTCCCCCACTCGGGAGGCCGTGACCGCTCCCCCACTCGGGAGGCCGTGACCGCTGCCCCACTCGGGAGGCCGTGACCGCTGCCCCACTCGGGAGGCCGTGACCGCTGCCCCACTCGGGAGGCCGTGACCGCTGCCCCACTCGGGAGGCCGTGACCGCTGTCCCACTCGGGAGGCCGTGACCGCTCCCCCACTCGGGAGGCCTTAGACACTGCCCCACTCGGGAGGCCGTGACCGCTGCCCCACTCGGGAGGCCGTGACCGCTGCCCCACTCGGGAGGCCGTGACCGCTGTCCCACTCGGGAGGCCTTAGACACTGCCCCACTCGGGAGGCCGTGACCGCTGTCCCACTCGGGAGGCCGTGACCGCTCCCCCACTCGGGAGGCCGTGACCGCTGTCCCACTCGGGAGGCCGTGACCGCTCCCCCACTCGGGAGGCCTTAGACACTGCCCCACTCGGGAGGCCGTGACCGCTGCCCCACTCGGGAGGCCGTGACCGCTGCCCCACTCGGGAGGCCGTGACCGCTGTCCCACTCGGGAGGCCGTGACCGCTGCGCCACTCGGGAGGCCGTGACCGCTGCCCCACTCGGGAGGCCGTGACCGCTGCCCCACTCGGGAGGCCGTGACCGCTGCGCCACTCGGGAGGCCGTGACCTCTGCCCCACTCGGGAGGCCGTGACCGCTGCCCCACTCGGGAGGCCGTGACCGCTGTCCCACTCGGGAGGCCGTGACCGCTGCGCCACTCGGGAGGCCGTGATTTAATGTACCAGTTTATTACTCTTCCTGAGTTAAATACAGTAACTGTCTCATATACAGAACTGGTTATGTCGAAAATAGTTCACAACATAACAGAGGAAACACAATACAAGGTGTTCTACATAGTTCATAACGTAACACCAAGGTGCAGCGTGGTATGCGTACATCTTTATTAATATGAATAAACACTTGACAAAATAACGAAACGTGAAGCTCAAACAGTGGCTACAACACAACAAGCCAAACACAAGTCAAGATCCCACAACTAAGGTAGGCAACCAGGCTACCTAAGTATGATCCCCAATCAGAGACAACGAGCGACAGCTGCCTCTGATTGGGAATCACACCCGGCCAAACATAGAAATACACATACTAGAATCCAACATAGAAATATAATAACATAGATCTCAAACTGAACTCACACCCTGACCCAACCAACAAGAGTTTTCTAGGTCAGGGCGTGACAGTACCCCCCCCCTCCCCCCAAAGGTGCGTACTCCGGCCGCACCAACCTGATTCATTAGGGGAGGGTCCGGGTGGGCATTCAGCCTCGGAGGCGGCTCCGGCTCTGGGCGTGACGACCTCTCCCTCTCTGCCTCCCCGTTGCGCCCCTGGTCTGGTCTGGACCTCGGCGCGATGCTTGCCCTCTCCTTCCTCCCACGATACGCCAGGCCCTGTCTGGACCCTGGTGTGGGAGACCCCGAACCTGGAGAGGGGCTGACTTCTGGATCTGAAGTGGAGCCGCTGACCGGAGCTGGACTGGGCACCGGTGGAGCGGACTGCCCTGGCTCCGGAGTAGAACCGCTGACCGGAGCTGGACTGGGCACCGGTGGAGCAGACTGCCCTGGCTCCGGAGTAGAACCGCTGACCGGAGCTGGACTGGGCACCGGTGGAGCAGACTGCCCTGGCTCCGGAGTAGAACCGCTGACCGGAGCTGGACTGGGCACCGGTGGAGCAGACTGCCCTGGCTCCAGAGTAGAACCGCTGACCGGAGCTGGACTGGACCCCGGTGGAGCGGACTGCCCTGGCTCCGGAGTAGAACCGCTGACCGGAGCTGGACTAGGCACCGGTGGAGCAGACTGCCCTGGCTCCGGAGTAGAACCGCTGACCGGAGCTGGACTGGACCCCGGTGGAGCGGACTGCCCTGGCTCCGGAGTAGAACCGCTGACCGGAGCTGGACTGGACCCCGGTGGAGCGGACTGCCCTGGCTCCGGAGTAGAACCGCTGACCGGAGCTGGACTGGGCACCGGTGGAGCGGACTGCCCTGGCTCCGGAGTAGAACCGCTGACCGGAGCTGGACTGGACCCCGGTGGAGCGGACTGCCCTGGCTCCGGAGTAGAACCGCTGACCGGAGCTGGACTGGGCACCACTGGTTTGGTGCGAGGAGCAGGCACGGGCCGTACTGGACTGGAGACACACACCAATAGTTCTCTAGGTCAGGGCGTGACAATATCAGAACAGAGAAATACAAGATGGCGTATTAAATACACAGCGGTACAAATCACCTCAAGATAAACATATAATATTCAATATCAGTAAGTTAGACTAAATATTAACATTTCATATATTCGAGGGGGAAAACATTCAATCTGGATAATAACACAAAACAAATTATAAGGCTAGAGAAATGTATCGACAAATATTACAAAAACACGCAACACCCAAACATGACGGAAGATAAACGAGGAGAATCAATCCCCAAGAGGAAACGCGACTCCTCGACTGATACAGATGATTTATGCTTTTCACCACTGGGACTGGTAAGTGTGGAAAGCGACCTGTTGAAGAAGTCGATAAATGACAAACTGGGCATACTAGAGTTGGTTCATAACGTAACAGAGGAAACACAACACAAGGTGTTCTACATAGTTCATAACATAACAGAGGAAACACAACACAAGGTGTTCTACATAGTTCATAACATAACAGAGGAAACACAAGGTGTTCTACATAGTTCCCCAGATCTGTGCCTCGACACAATCCTGTCTCGGAGCTCTACGGATAATTCCTTCAACCTCATGGCTTGGTTTTTGCTCTGACATGCACTGTCAACTGTGGGACCTCATATAGACAGGTGTGTGCCTTTCCAAATCATGTCCAATCAATTGAATTTACCACAGGTGGACTCCAGTCAAGTTGTAGAAACATCTCAAGGATGATCAATGGAAACAGGATGCACCTGAGCTCAATTTCGAGTCTCATAGCAAACCTGTTTTCGCTTTGTCATTATGGGGTATTGTGTGTAGATTGATGAGGGAAAAAATAATTTAATCAATTTTAGAATAAGGCTGTAACGTAACAAAATGTGGAAAAAGTCAAAGGGTCTGAATACTTTTCCAATGTGTTGTATATCACCAGTAGTAGCCTACATTATCGTTAATTACCATCATTTATCATCTGCAATGTTTGTTTGGTTATGGTAATTTATTTTAATGCATTCATTATTATTACAGTTATTTACCGTTCTCATTGTCGGATTGGACATGTGTTTTGCAGAACTCACAACCTATGCTACACTTGTGACAAACACGTTTTGGTTTATTTAATTGCATTTATGAGTTTTGTCGATTTATTGATTGTCTTTTGTTTGAAATGCTCCTGTCACTGTTGGGTAAGGACGCGCACCTGATTACATATAATTAGAAGTAGGATTAGTCTACCTGGCCTGCGTGCAAATGTAGGCCTACAAATGTGCCTAGATGGGGATGTCTGATAGTATTTCTGATTGTCTTAACTCACCACCACTAATGAACTGCAGAGCTTGGGGATCTGATAGTATTTATGATGGTCTTAACACACCACCACTAATGAACTGCAGAGCTTGGGGATCTGATAGTATTTATGATGGTCTTAACTCACCACCACTAATGAACTGCAGAGCTTGGGGATCTGATAGTATTTATGATGGTCTTAACACACCACCACTAATGAACTGCAGAGCTTGGGGATCTGATAGTATTTATGATGGTCTTAACACACCACCACTAATAAACTGCAGAGCTTGGGGATCTGATAGTATTTATGATGGTCTTAACTCACCACCACTAATGAACTGCAGAGCTTGGGGATCTGATAGTATTTCTGATGGTCTTAACTCACCACCACTAATGAACTGCAGAGCTTGGGGATCTGATAGTATTTATGATGGTCTTAACACACCACCACTAATGAACTGCAGAGCTTGGGGATCTGATAGTATTTATGATGGTCTTAACTCACCACCACTAATGAACTGCAGAGCTTGGGGATCTGATAGTATTTATGATGGTCTTAACACACCACCACTAATGAACTGCAGAGCTTGGGGATCTGATAGTATTTATGATGGTCTTAACTCACCACCACTAATGAACTGCAGAGCTTGGGGATCTGATAGTATTTATGATGGTCTTAACTCACCACCACTAATGAACTGCAGAGCTTGGGGATCTGATAGTATTTATGATGGTCTTAACTCACCACCACTAATGAACTGTGGAGCTTCTCAAAGTAATGTTTCTTCACCTCAAACAGCAAGTAAACTAAGTCTGCTTTTAGAATCAATTGAAAATGACAATAGTTCCTCAAGGTATTTGAACAATATTTCCAGCTCGCTCCGTTTCAATAATCGCTCGGCATAGAGGGAAAAATGTAATGCTGTGATCCAGTGGAAACGTCATAAAATACCTGATTACTTCTTATCCCTTGCACAAATAGCCTACAGCTGTGTCTGTCCTGAGCTCACTGGCACGGGAAACTCTGAGGGCCCAGAATATTTTATACAATGTTTCAAGTTTGCTAGCGAGAGTTTCGGGCGACCCAGTTGATAGTTGATACATTTCAAGTTCGTTGCAGACAGGCGTAGCCAATGTGATTTATATGATTTTTTTTCTTCTTCTGGTTAGGCTATCTTGATCTCTGGCTCCCTCAAGTCATTTGTGTGTCTTAATTATTTAATCAAACAGCATGCTTAAAGCATCAGACAAGTTCATTACATATAGCCTAGAAAAGACTACTTTTGGTCGAACAAGATTATTTATTTTTTTGTCGGGGAAGCCCCAGTAGAAATGCAGGAAATGAGCTTTAGATGCCCCAAAACATTCTGAGGGAGGACCCCCAGTAGTAGCCTACATTATCGTTAATTACCATCATTTATCATCTGCAATGTTTGTTTGGTTATGGTAATTTATTTTAATGCATTCATTATTATTACAGTTATTTACCGTTCTCATTGTCGGATTGGACATGTGTTTTGCAGAACTCACAACCTATGCTACACTTGTGACAAACACGTTTTGGTTTATTTAATTGCAGAGCTTGGGGATCTGATAGTATTTATGATGGTCTTAACTCACCACCACTAATGAACTGCAGAGCTTGGGGATCTGATAGTATTTATGATGGTCTTAACACACCACCACTAATGAACTGCAGAGCTTGGGGATCTGATAGTATTTATGATGGTCTTAACTCACCACCACTAATGAACTGCAGAGCTTGGGGATCTGATAGTATTTATGATGGTCTTAACTCACCACCACTAATGAACTGCAGAGCTTGGGGATCTGATAGTATTTATGATGGTCTTAACTCACCACCACTAATGAACTGTGGAGCTTCTCAAAGTAATGTTTCTTCACCTCAAACAGCAAGTAAACTAAGTCTGCTTTTAGAATCAATTGAAAATGACAATAGTTCCTCAAGGTATTTGAACAATATTTCCAGCTCTCTCCGTTTCAATAATCGCTCGGCATAGAGGGAAAAATGTAATGCTGTGATCCAGTGGAAACGTCATAAAATACCTGATTACTTCTTATCCCTTGCACAAATAGCCTACAGCTGTGTCTGTCCTGAGCTCACTGGCACGGGAAACTCTGAGGGCCCAGAATATTTTATACAATGTTTCAAGTTTGCTAGCGAGAGTTTCGGGTGACCCAGTTGATAGTTGATACATTTCAAGTTCGTTGCAGACAGGCGTAGCCAATGTGATTTATATGATTTTTTTTCTTCTTCTGGTTAGGCTATCTTGATCTCTGGCTCCCTCAAGTCATTTGTGTGTCTTAATTATTTAATCAAACAGCATGCTTAAAGCATCAGACAAGTTCATTACATATAGCCTAGAAAAGACTACTTTTGGTCGAACAAGATTATTTATTTTTTTGTCGGGGAAACCCCAGTAGAAATGCAGGAAATGAGCTTTAGATGCCCCAAAACATTCTGAGGGAGGACCCCCAGACCTACTGCCAGGTTATGTCCCCCCCACTTCTAAAACCAAAGTTGCGCCCCTGTGGATAGATGTCAAAAGAGGTAACAGAAGACTGAAATGAAAAAACTGTCCCACTTTTTCTGAATTCACACTACAATAATGTAAAGAATGGAGCTAATTCGTCCTGTGACATTTTCACAAATATCACTTGATTTTTATGAAATGTATGTTTGAAGTGCTCAAAGAATTAGCCTACATTCGATGAGAACATTACTGTTTTTAACAGTCACCTTATCCGAGAGAGATTTACACAAACACAGCCCTTATTTTAAGTGTTTCTAAAATTCCCTATGGGAAAAATGATTGGAACCATTTCCCTGTTTAACAGCTAGGCTTTATGGGTATTATGACATCTCCACTGTGGGGCTCTATATGTAACTTTTTGGCCAACCCCACCAAATTCACATAGAAATCTGAGTTATAGATCTATCATTCTACTCGAAAGCAAGTCTAAGAAGCGGTGGACCTGTTCTATGTGTGCTATATCTATGCTTAATTTTACGTCATTTAGCAGACGCTCCTTACAGTTAGTGAGTGCATACGTTTTTCCAAACTGGCCCCCCGTGGGAATCGAACCCACAACCCTGCCCTTGCAAGCGCCATGCTCTACAAACTGAGCTACATGGGACCACTGCTTCCTGTTCTTAGGTTTTGTTTGAGAAACATTCACTTCCAGACAGCTGAAACAACAATATTTTGGGTTATGGAAAATATATTTCACAGCGGTTTAGATGGTACAATGATTATCTTTACTATACTTGCTTATTTTGTCAAATAAACTGAAATTAGACAAACGATTAGTTTTAGCACCCAGGAAATGGTGGCGCGATTTCTGCATAGCGCAACTTTAACCTATAACAACAACAAAACTTCCAAATCAAGGGGCATTTATCCTTGATTGAAATTACTGGGAAACGTACAGACTGTCCCTTTTAATGAACGAACAGTTTTAAACCGTTCAGGGACGGTGGGACGTTGAACGCAGCACTAGTCGAGGAAGCGACCTGCACACAGCTTCTCAGATCTACATGTAAACTTATGTTAACAGTTCAGTGGCTTTACCGCGTTGGTCAAGCGGCACAAGGACAACGGACTCAACAACAACAACAACAACATACAACGCTTATTTTGCAGCACATCGGGAATTTGTCCGTCCTTGAAGGAGGCTGTGGCTTGTCTTGTCGCTGGGCAGGGCTATGATACTCCAGAGGTGGATCGGTCCCACCCTCCTCTCTGCAGCAGCTGGCACCTTCCTCTCTGCAGCAGCTGGCACCCTCCTCTCTGCAGCAGCTGGCACCCTCCTCTCTGCAGCAGCTGGCCATAGTTCCACCATATCGAAGAAAGGGAGTCCGTTCACCCACAACCTGACCCACGTGTGTCTGTTTAGGAGTCCCAGCGACAGAGACGGCATGGCAGAAGAGGCAAAGAAACTAGCAGGCTACGCTGCGGTGGATAACCATGTTCAGGTAAGAGAACTGGCATTGTGTTGACAGTAAATTAAATATAGCTAACTGTGGTGGGGACCGTTTTTTTAAAGCAGATAGCTAAGTTAGCTATCATACTCAATTTGGGATGCCCTTTTAAATGTGGGGGCCATGCTGATGCTAAACAGCTAGTTGGCTGGCTAGTAGTGGCTAGGTCATCGACATTTAATAACGTACCACTAAAACGCTAGGAAGTAGCTAGGAAGTAGCCATAACGTGTACAACTCCAGTTAGCTAACGTTAGCTAGTTAGCGCAGCCATGTCCTTGTGCCAGCCAGGTAGACGGTAGGCTACACAGGTTCATTTATGTTGTCGCTATGTTGACCCCATATTCAACTTCAGCTCTCTTCTTATGTAGCTAGCAAGGCTAACATTTAGTTGCGGAGATCTTGTAGCTAAGCCTTGTGGCTGTGGGTGATTTTATAGTTAAGGTCGCTAAATCTATAATGAATAAACATGGATTTATCTGTAAGAATGTCTGGTAAACCTTGTTGCCATCATTCCTAACAGCGTTGAGAATAGAAAGTGAACATGACCAAAACAAAGCTGCACAACTATCATTCACTGACTTGCTAGCTAGATCCCTTCCTGTTTGGAAACACGAGGGCCATGCTCGGAAGTTGGTGGCAGAACAAGGGGGACTTCTAGAAAGACGGCAAGAAAAGCCTCTATTTACATGTTGCTTATGAGGCATTTCACAATACTTTTGGATTATAATTGGATTTTCAGGCTCGTATGAATGTCCTGCTTAATATAATGTGTCATCATCGCAAATCAACTGCATTATACTAAAAAAACACTTCAACCAGTAGAATGGGCCCCGTGTAGCTCAGTTGGTATAGCATGGCGCTTGCAACGCCAGGGTTGTGGGTTCGATTCCCACGGGGGGCCAGTGTGAAGTAGAGACAAAAATTATGCACTCACTCTGGATAAGAGCGTCTGCTAAATGACTGAAATGTAGAATGGCTCTTTGGTTAGCTTTTGCTACAACCAATATCAATGAGCGTTAGTATTCTAGCTAACAACGGCTGCATCCAACATTTTTATTTTGCAAAGATCACAACCAAATATAATCTTAGCGACTGTTAAAGCAATAATCAAAACACCATTGTAAGCGTATGAGAACCCCCAAAGGTTATTTTGTTTAGAAGTGATAAAAATGTAAATGGGGGCAGATGGTTTTCTTACTGCCGCAAAGAGTCGTGCGCGTCAGTGTGTGGTGTCCTGGAAAGGGGTCTGTCTGGCTAGAGGAAAGGGGTCTGTCTGGCTAGAGGAAAGGGGTCTGTCTGGCTAGAGGAAAGGGGTCTGTCTGGCTAGAGGAAAGGGGTCTGTCTGGCTAGAGGAAAGGGGTCTGTCTGGCTAGAGGAAAGGGGTCTGTCTGGCTAGAGGAAAGGGGTCTGTCTGGCTAGAGGAAAGGGGTCTGTCTGGCTAGAGGAAAGGGGTCTGTCTGGCTAGAGGAAAGGGGTCTGTCTGGCTAGAGGAAAGGGGTCTGTCTGGCTAGAGGAAAGGGGTCTGTCTGGCTAGAGGAAAGGGGTCTGTCTGGCTAGAGGAAAGGGGTCTGTCTGGCTAGAGGAAAGGGGTCTGTCTGGCTAGAGGAAAGGGGTCTGTCTGGCTAGAGGAGGCTAGAGGAAAGGGGTCTGTCTGGCTAGAGGAAAGGGGTCTGTCTGGCTAGAGGAAAGGGGTCTGTCTGGCTAGAGGAAAGGGGTCTGTCTGGCTAGAGGAAAGGGGTCTGTCTGGCTAGAGGAAAGGGGTCTGTCTGGCTAGAGGAGGCTAGAGGAAAGGGGTCTGTCTGGCTAGAGGAAAGGGGTCTGTCTGGCTAGAGGAAAGGGGTCTGTCTGGCTAGAGGAAAGGGGTCTGTCTGGCTAGAGGAGGCTAGAGGAAAGGGGTCTGTCTGGCTAGAGGAAAGGGGTCTATCTGGCTAGAGGAGGCTAGAGGAAAGGGGTCTGTCTGGCTAGCGGAAAGGGGTCTGTCTGGCTAGCGGAAAGGGGTCTGTCTGGCTAGAGGAAAGGGGTCTATCTGGCTAGAGGAAAGGGGTCTGTCTGGCTAGAGGAAAGGGGTCTGTCTGGCTAGAGGAAAGGGGTCTGTCTGGCTAGAGGAAAGGGGTCTGTCTGGCTAGAGGAAAGGGGTCTATCTGGCTAGAGGAAAGGGGTCTGTCTGGCTAGAGGAAAGGGGTCTGTCTGGCTAGAGGAAAGGGGTCTGTCTGGCTAGAGGAAAGGGGTCTATCTGGCTAGAGGAAAGGGGTCTGTCTGGCTAGAGGAAAGGGGTCTGTCTGGCTAGAGGAAAGGGGTCTGTCTGGCTAGAGGAAAGGGGTCTGTCTGGCTAGAGGAAAGGGGTCTGTCTGGCTAGAGGAAAGGGGTCTGTCTGGCTAGAGGAAAGGGGTCTGTCTGGCTAGAGGAAAGGGGTCTGTCTGGCTAGAGGAGGCTAGAGGAAAGGGGTCTGTCTGGCTAGAGGAAAGGGGTCTGTCTGGCTAGAGGAAAGGGGTCTGTCTGGCTAGCGGAAAGGGGTCTGTCTGGCTAGCGGAAAGGGGTCTGTCTGGCTAGCGGAAAGGGGTCTGTCTGGCTAGAGGAAAGGGGTCTGTCTGGCTAGAGGAAAGGGGTCTGTCTGGCTAGAGGAAAGGGGTCTGTCTGGCTAGAGGAAAGGGGTCTGTCTGGCTAGAGGAAAGGGGTCTGTCTGGCTAGAGGAAAGGGGTCTGTCTGGCTAGCGGAAAGGGGTCTATCTGGCTAGATATGTGAAGCGCAAGACCTTATAAACAACTTTGAACATATTTTTGTTTTTTTCAAGAGTCGCACTCAATTTCTGCTGATGCCAACTTCTAGAAGTCACAGTGGGGCAACGATATTTGGCTTTCCCGTGGCTCTGAACGCTCCGCTGGGGGTCATTACAACGAAAAATACCTTTGGTGGTAATGTTCTACACTCGGACTGTGACTTTATTTGTCTTGTGATCAGTTACAATGACATTACGCTCATTACTGTAAACACCAAACAGGAGAATGTAGAGTAGCTTGAATATCCAGAGAAACATATACTTCATTGCTTATCTACATTTCACAATTCGTTATTATTGATAGGAGGGGACTTTAACATTTTACTATAGATAATTCAACTGATAGATGGCCCCCGGGTAGGCTAACGAATCAGAATTTGGGTGTAATACTTTCTATGGAAAAGTTTGTTCTTACTGATATATGGAGAGAGGTTTCTGGCCGACAGATCATTCACTTGGAGTTACAAAACAGGTGCCAGAAGGTCCAGAATAGATTTTTGCCTTGTATAGAAATGTATTGATAGTATGTTACTACAAATATTTGTACTACTCCCCGGCACAGACCATAGGAGCATTGATGTCAAAATATTTACCCATGATACTAGCCTTGGAAGAGCATCCTACTGGAAGCTAAATAGCTCCTTATTACATAATGATACAGTTAAGTTTGAGGTTAAAGTGCCGCTCTCACACTTTTGGGAAAGGGCTTGTGAAGAAAAAATCTTATTGCAAGAACGGAGCTCTTTAAATTTGAAGTGGCCAAATACCTTAGAAAATCTGGTAGTAATCTTGCTGAGACCAGAAGAGCTGAGGAGGAAAAGGTGATCATTAAGATGAGGTCCCCAGCCAGCCTCTCGGGGGAGGAGAAGATGGAACGGATTGAGTTACAAAATAAACTGGATTATTTATATAGAGTTGAAGTCAGAAGTTTACACACACCTTAGCCAAATACATTTAAACTCAGTTTTTCACAATTCCTGACATTTTAATCCTAGTAAAAATTCCCTGTTTTAGGTCAGTTAGGATCACCACTTTATTTTAAGAATGTGAAATGTCAGAATAATAGTAGAGAGAATTATTTATTTCATATTTTATTTATTTCATCACATTCCCAGTGGGTCAGAAGTTTACATACACTCAATTAGTATTTGTTAGCATTGCCTTTAAATTGTTTAACTTGGGTCAAATGTTTCGGGTAGCCTTCCACAAGCTTCCCACAATAAGTTGGGTGAATTTTGGCCCATTCCTCCTGACAGAGCTGGTGTAACTGAGTCAGGTTTGTAGGCCTCCTTGCTCGCACACGCTTTTTCAGTACATTTTCTATAGGATTGAGGTCAGGGCTTTGTGATGGCCACTCCAATACCTTGACTTTGTTGTCCTTAAGCCATTTTGCCACAACTTTGGAAGTATGCTTGGGGACATTGTCCATTTGGAAGACCCATTTGCGACCAAGCTTTAACTTTCTGACTGATGTCTTGAGATGTTGCTTCAATATATCCACATAACTTTCCTTCCTGATGATGCCATCTATTTTGTGAAGTGCACCAGTCCCTCCTGCAGCAATGCACCCCCACAGCATGATGCTGCCACCCCCGTGCTTCACGGTTGGGATGGAGTTCTTTGGCTTACAAGCAGCCCCCTTTTTCCTCCAAACATAACGATGGTCATAATGGCCAAACAGTTCTATTTTTGTTTCATCAGACCAGAAGGACATTTCTCCAAAAAGTACGATCTTTGTCCCCTTGTGCAGTTGCAAACCGTAGTCTGGCTTTTTTATGGCGGTTTTGGAGCAGTGGCTTCTTCCTTACTGAGCGACTTTTCAGGTTATGTCGATATAGGACTCCTTTTACTGTGTATATAGATACTTTGTACCTGTTTCCTCCAGCATCTTCACAAGGTCCTTTGCTGATGTTCTGGGATTGATTTGCACTTTTCGCACCAAAGTACGTTCATCTCTAGGAGACAGAACGCGTCTCCTTCCTGAGCGGTATGACGGCTGCGTGGTCCCATGGTGTTTATACTTGTGTACTATTGTTTGTACAGATGAACGTGGTACCTTCAGGCGTTTGGAAATTGCTCCCAAGGATGAACCAGACTTGTGGAGGTCTACACATTTTTTTTCCTGAGGTCTTGGCTGATTTCTTTTGATTTTCCCATGATGTCAAGCAAAGAGGCACTGAGTTTGAAGGTAGGCCTTGAAATACATCCACAGGTACACCTCCAATTGACTCAAATGATGTCAATTAGCCTATCAGAAGCTTCTAAAGCCATGACATCATTTTCTGGAATTTTCCAAGCTGTTTAAAGGCACAGTCAACTTAGTGTATGTAAACTTCTGACCCAATGGAATTGTGATACAGTGAATTATAAGTGAAATAATCTGTCTGTAAACAGTTGTTGGAAACTGGTGGTTGAAAAACGAGTTTTAATGACTCTAACCTTAGTGTATGTAAACTTCCGACTTCAACTGTAAAAAGTTTGGACACGTAGCAAGTGTTTGTCAAAGGAATAAATCTGTATTAGTTGAAGAGTCAGATGAAGCATGTTGCTGTATAAACTGTGTGTGTAGAAGCGGTTCCTCCTTTTGGGCTGTTGACCCACTAAATCAGAATTTCGCTCTTTGTCACTCGGACCGGTTCCACTTTACCCAAATCGTCCTTCACCATCTTCCAGACTGCAAACGGGTCGACCTAAAAAACATCCTTGCACGTGAATCCCACTCCAACCATAACATGCTGTTCATTTCCAACTTTGGCCCTTTTGTGAATCCTCATCCATTCATTCTCTCCAACTGTACTCGCGCCAACAGAATCGCACAATGCTTCCAAACTCTCCTTGTCCCCGTCGGCCATTAAACTAGAGCCGCTTCTTTTGCTCGCCGTCATCCTGGGCAGTTTTTCAGTCTTCTCGCTGTATCAGTGTGGATAAAGCTACATTGTGGAGTACAGTGCAATATCCCCTCCCTGTATTGAGGTACGTTTTCTGACACATATCTCGCACCGGCTCCATATTGTCTTAATGTAACCATGATTGTGTTCCGAGCTCAGTGTAAACAAGCGTAACGGTGGGGTCGGTATCTTCCGGCAATATGATCATGTGATATGGAGGCAAAATCAACGCACACCTGTTTAGGAGAGGTGCTGGCTAACAGAGTAGAACACCTGTTTAGGAGAGGTGCTGGCTAACAGAGGAGAACACCTGGTTAGGAGAGGTGCTGGCTAGCAGAGTAGAACACCTGTTTAGGAGAGGTGCTGGCTAACAGAGTAGAACACCTGGTTAGGAGAGGTGCTGGCTAGCAGAGTAGAACACCTGGTTAGGAGAGGTGCTGGCTAGCAGAGTAGAACACCTGTTTAGGAGAGGTGCTGGCTAACAGAGTAGAACACCTGTTTAGGAGAGGTGCTGGCTAGCAGAGTAGAACACCTGTTTAGGAGAGGTGCTGGCTAGCAGAGTAGAACACCTGTTTAGGAGAGGTGCTGGCTAGCGGAGTAGAGCACCTGTTTAGGAGAGGTGCTGGCTAGCAGAGTAGAACACCTGTTTAGGAGAGGTGCTGGCTAGCAGAGTAGAACACCTGTTTAGGAGAGGTGCTGGCTAGCAGAGTAGAACACCTGTTTAGGAGAGGTGCTGGCTAACAGAGTAGAACACCTGTTTAGGAGAGGTGCTGGCTAACAGAGGAGAACACCTGTTTAGGAGAGGTGCTGTCTAGCAGAGTAGAACACCTGTTTAGGAGAGGTGCTGGCTAGCAGAGTAGAACACCTGTTTAGGAGAGGTGCTGGCTAACAGAGGAGAACACCTGTTTAGGAGAGGTGCTGGCTAACAGAGGAGAACACCTGTTTAGGAGAGGTGCTGTCTAGCAGAGTAGAACACCTGTTTAGGAGAGGTGCTGGCTAGCAGAGTAGAACACCTGTTTAGGAGAGGTGCTGGCTAGCAGAGTAGAACACCTGAAAAAAGAAAAGGAGAGTCTCACTCTCGGAGCTCCGATGCAAAACCTAATAACCAACGTTGGGACAGACAAGCGCTCTTCACCAGGGTGTCCTATGATCACGTGAACTGGCTGTTACTTGTATTTCCTCCTTCCTCCCATCACAGAACAACCAGGTAGTTGGAGTGGGCAGTGGATCCACCATCGTGTATGCTGTAGACCGACTAGGTGAGGATACACACTACTAGCCTACCGGTTGATTTATAGGTAGTACTTTATTCATCCACAAAGGGCTGATCGATGAACCTTTCCAAATACACCGTCCTCTCTCGTGATTATGACTTGAAACTGTGCTCTAACTGTGTGTTCCAGCGGAGAGAGTTCGTCAGGAGAAGCTCAACATAGTGTGTGTCCCCACCTCCTTCCAGGTGAGTGTGTATCCCCACCTCCTTCCAGGTGAGTGTGTATCCCGTATTCTACAGAGATGACTCTAATCTGACAGATGGGACTAAACATGAACACTCAATGTCTTACTCTCCTCCAGGCTCGTCAGTTGATTCTGCAGCGTGGTCTGACCCTGTCTGATCTGGATAGAAACCCAGAGGTACTGTAGTCTTAATGTTGGTTAGCAGCGTTTAGCACTTTGATCTATTTAAAATTGAATTATATGTTACATGTCCTCCAAAGTTTGACACGTTCTTTAGGAAATGTCGAGTTAGTATGTGTTTAGAAGTTTGTCCTGTATAATGTGTTATTGTCAGCAGTATTCTGTTTGACCTCTGGTGACCTCTTAACCCCTCCCAGCTGGACGTGGCCATTGACGGGGCAGACGAGGTGGATGCAGCTCTCACACTCATCAAAGGAGGAGGGTAAGAAGCTTCTGTCTGTCTAGACTAGCCTGTTCCCATCCATGCTACCAGGCTCTAGACTAGCCTGTTCCCATCCATGCTACCAGGCTCCATGACTACAGTCATGTTCTAGCCTGTTCCCATCCAGGCTCCATGACTACAGTCATGTTCTAGACTAGCCTGTCCCCATCCATGCTACCAGGCTCTAGACTAGCTTGTTCCCATCTATGCTACCAGGCTCCCTGACTACAGTCATGTTCTAGACTAGCTTGTTCCCATCCATGCTACCAGGCTCCCTGACTACAGTCATGTTCTAGACTAGCCTGTTCCCATCCATGCTACCATGGGGCGGCAGGTGGCTTAGTGGGTAAGAGCGTTGTGCCAGTAACCGAAAGGTCGCTGGTTCTAATCCCCAAGCCGACTAGGTGAAAAATCTGTCGATGTGCCCTTGAGCAAGGCACTTAACCCTAATTGCTCCTGTAAGTCGCTCTGGATAAGAGCGTCTGCTAAATGACAAAAATGTAAAATGTAAATGTCTACCAGGCTCCCTGACTACAGTCATGTTCTAGACTAGCCTGTTCCCATCCATGCTGCCAGGCTCTAGACTAGCCTGTTCCCATCCATGCTGCCAGGCTCCCTGACTACAGTCATGTTCTAGCCTGTTCCCATCCAGGCTCCATGACTACAGTCATGTTCTAGACTAGCCTGTTCCCATCCATGCTGCCAGGCTCCCTGACTACAGTCATGTTCTAGCCTGTTCCCATCCAGGCTCCATGACTACAGTCATGTTCTAGCCTGTTCCCATCCAGGCTCCCTGACTACAGTCATGTTCTAGACTAGCCTGTCCCCATCCATGCTACCAGGCTCTAGACTAGCCTGTTCCCATCCATGCTGCCAGGCTCCCTGACTACAGTCATGTTCTAGCCTGTTCCCATCCAGGCTCCCTGACTACAGTCATGTTCTAGACTAGCCTGTCCCCATCCATGCTACCAGGCTCTAGACTAGCCTGTTCCCATCCATGCTACCAGGCTCTAGACTAGCCTGTTCCCATCCATGCTGCCAGTCTCCATACATCACCATCTCATCAGTTATCTTTGTCTCTGTCTGCCCCCCCTCTCCTCTCTCTGCTAGAGGCTGTCTGACTCAGGAGAAGATCGTAGCCGGCTGCGCCAAACACTTCATCGTCATCGCTGACTTTAGGTGTGTTCTCCTGTAATTGCATAGTGCCTTGAAATGGTAAGGTCTTTGATTGGCTAAAGTATCATAGAGGTTAAAAATACAAAGAAACCTCAGAGGATTCCACTGCAGGCCTGGAAACCCTTCTTACAATGAAGTGCTTGAAAATGCCCTTGAATTTGACTTGACAATGTCTGTTTGAACCCTGTGTAGGCTACTTGCTCAGCCCACAAATGGAAGAGAAAATCACCTGCTATTGAAATTATGCACGCATCATCTGCTTTCCCGTCAAATTTTGACCCGGTGTTCTCCTGGAAAATGTACCTGAATGTTGAGCCCTGTACACTTGGTGTGTCCCCACCTCAGGAAGGACTCCTCGGCCCTGGGCCAGCAGTGGAAGAAGGGTGTTCCTATCGAAGTCATCCCCATGGCCTACATCCCCGTCTCCAGGGCGATAGCCAAGCGGTTCGGAGGGGAGGCAGTGCTCCGCATGGCCATCAGTAAAGCTGTGAGTCAATGGGAGAACTAACTCTATACAGTGCCTTCGGAAAGTATTCAGACCCCTTGACTTTTTTCCACATTTTGTTACGTTACAGCCTTATTCTAAAATTGATTAAATATACTTTTTTCCTCAGTCTGCACACAATACACCATAATGACAAAGCAAAAACAGGTTTGCTATGAGACTTGAAATTGAGCTCAGGTGCATCCTGTTTCCATTGATCATCCTTGAGATGTTTCTACAACTTGATTGGAGTCCACCTGTGGTAAATTCAATTGATTGGACATGATTTGGAAAGGCACACACCTGTCTATGTAAGGTCCCACAGTTCATAGTGCATGTCAGAGTAAAAACCAAGCTATGAGGTCGAAGGAATTGTCCGTAGAGCTCCGAGACAGGATTGTGTCGAGGCACAGATCTGGGGAAGGGTACCAAAACATTTCTGCAGCATTGAAGGTCCCCAAGAACACAGTGGCCTCCATCATTCTTAAATGGAAGAAGTTTGGAACCACCAAGACTCTTCCTAGAGCTGGCCTCCCGGCCAAACTGAGCAATCGGGGGAGAAGGGCCTTGGTCAGGGAGGTGACCAAGAACCAGATGGTCGCTCTGACAGCGCTCCAGAGTTCCTCTATGGAGATGGGAGAAGCTTCCAGAAAGACAATCATCTCTACAGCACTCGACCAATCAGGCCTTTATGGTGGAGTAGCCAGAGGGAAGCCACTCCTCAGTAAAAGGCACATGACAGCCCGCTTGGAGTTTGCCAAAAGACACCTAAAGAAACAAGATTCTCTGGTCTGATGAAACCAAGATTGAACTCTTTGGCCTGAATGCCAAGTGTCACGTCTGGAGGAAACCTGGCACCATCCCTACGGGGAAGCATGGTGGTGGCAGCATCATGCTCTGGGGATGTTTTTCAGCGGCAGGGACTGGGAGACTAGTCAGGATCGAGGCAAAGATGAACGGAGCAAAGTACAGAGAGATCCTTGATGAAAACCTGCTCAGGACCTCAGACTGGGGCGAAGGTTCACCTTCCAACAGGACAAAGACCCTAAGCACACAGCCAAGACAACGCAGGAGTGGCTTCGGGACAAGTCTCTGAATGTCCTTGAGTGGCCCAGCCAGAGCCCGGACTTGAACCTGATCTAACATCTCTGGAGAGACCTGAAAATAGCTGTGCAGCGACGCTCCCCATCCAACCTGACAGAGCTTGAGAGGATCTGCAGAGAAGAATGGGAGAAACTCCCCAAATACAGGTGTGCCAAGCTTGTAGCATCATACCCAAGAAGACTCCAGGCTTTTAATCGCTGCCAAAGGTGCTTCAACAAAGTACTGAGTAAAATGGTCTGAATACTTATGTAAATGTGATATTTCAGTCAAAAAAATCTAAAAACCTGTTTTTGCTTTGTCATTATGGGGTATTGTGTGTGTGTGTGTGTGTGTGTGTGTGTGTGTATTAATGAGGGGGGAAAACAGGCTATAATGTAACAATATGGAAAAAGTCAAGGGGTCTGAATACTTTGAGTGTACTGCATGTATAACTCTTCCTGTAGTAAATGTCATGCTTTATGTACTCTACACTGTTAAAGCCTGTTAATGATAATAATCTGCTAATACCTGTTAATTTACACTTTTATATTCTCTATAATACACAACAAATGAGCTGAATGAACCACTGCAATAACAAGGAGGTTGAATTAGTGACTTATACTGTACGTGAGAGGAAAGCATTCTCATTGGTCATTTATTATATACGAGTGAGATATCCAGTATTCTGATTGTTACTCAGGGTCCGGTGGTAACAGACAACAGTAACTTCCTTCTGGACTGGAAGTTTGAACACGCTCACAACTGGAAGGAGGTTAATACAGCTATAAAGATGATACCAGGTACACACACACACACACACACACACACACACACACACACACACACACACACAGCTGGTGTTCCTCTTTCTACAGTGACTATTGTTCTGGGACATGAATGTTAGTCTGTCTCTCTCCCTCCTACCTCGCCTCTCTCTCCCTCCCTCCTACCTCGCCTCTCTCTCCCTACCTCGCCTCTCTCTCTCTCCCCCCTACCTCGCCTCTCTCTCTCCCCCCTACCTCGCCTCTCTCTCTCTCTCTCTCCCCCCTACCTCGCCCCTCTCTCTCCCTCCCCCCTACCTCGTCCCTCTCTCTCTCCCCCCTACCTCGCCTCTCTCTCTCTCCCTACCTCGCCTCTCTCTCTCTCCCCCCTACCTCGCCTCTCTCTCTCCCCCCTACCTCGCCTCTCTCTCTCTCTCTCTCCCCCCTACCTCGCCTCTCTCTCTCTCTCTCTCCCCCCTACCTCGCCCCTCTCTCTCCCTCCCTCCTACCTCGTCCCTCTCTCTCTCCCCCCTACCTCGCCTCTCTCTCTCCCCCCTACCTCGCCTCTCTCTCTCCCCCCTACCTCGCCTCTCTCCCTCCCTCCTACCTCGCCTCTCTCTCCCTCCCTCCTACCTCGCCTCTCTCTCTCCCCCCTACCTCGCCTCTCTCTCTCCTACCTCGCCTCTCTCTCCCTCCCCCCTACCTCGCCTCTCTCTCCCTCCCTCCTACCTCGCCTCTCTCTCCCTACCTCTCCTCTCTCTCTCCCCCCTACCTCGTCTCTCTCTCTCCCCCCTACCTCGCCTCTCTCTCTCCCCCCTACCTCGCCTCTCTCTCTCTCTCTCTCCCCCCTACCTCGCCCCTCTCTCTCCCTCCCTCCTACCTCGCCCCTCTCTCTCTCCCCCCTACCTCGCCTCTCTCCCTGCCTCCTACCTCGCCTCTCTCTCTCCCCCCTACCTCGCCTCTCTCTCTCCCCCCTACCTCGCCTCTCTCTCTCCCCCCTACCTCGCCTCTCTCTCTCCCCCCTACCTCGCCTCTCTCTCTCCCCCCTACCTCGCCTCTCTCTCCCTCCCTCCTACCTCGCCTCTCTCTCTCCCCCCTACCTCGCCTCTCTCTCTCCTACCTCGCCTCTCTCTCCCTCCCCCCTACCTCGCCTCTCTCTCTCCCCCCTACCTCGCCCCTCTCTCTCCCTCCCTCCTACCTCGTCCCTCTCTCTCTCCCCCCTACCTCGCCTCTCTCCCTGCCTCCTACCTCGCCTCTCTCTCTCCCCCCTACCTCGCCTCTCTCTCTCCCCCCTACCTCGCCTCTCTCTCCCTCCCCCCTACCTCGCCTCTCTCTCCCTCCCTCCTACCTCGCCTCTCTCTCCCTACCTCGCCTCTCTCTCTCTCCCCCCTACCTCGCCTCTCTCTCTCCCCCCTACCTCGCCTCTCTCTCTCTCTCTCTCCCCCCTACCTCGCCCCTCTCTCTCCCTCCCTCCTACCTCGTCCCTCTCTCTCTCCCCCCTACCTCGCCTCTCTCCCTGCCTCCTACCTCGCCTCTCTCTCTCCCCCCTACCTCGCCTCTCTCTCTCCCCCCTACCTCGCCTCTCTCTCCCCCCTACCTCGCCTCTCTCTCTCCCCCCTACCTCGCCTCTCTCTCCCTGCCTCCTACCTCGTCCCTCTCTCTCTCCCCCCTACCTCGCCTCTCTCTCTCCCCCCTACCTCGCCTCTCTCTCCCCCCTACCTCGTCCCTCTCTCTCTCCCCCCTACCTCGCCTCTCTCTCTCCCCCCCTACCTCGCCTCTCTCTCTCCCTCCCTCCTACCTCGCCTCTCTCTCTCCCCCCCACCTCGCCTCTCTCTCTCCCCCCCTACCTCGCCTCTCCCTCCATCCTACCTCGCCTCTCTCTCTCCCTGCCTCCTACCTAATCTCTCTCCCTCCCTTCCTCTAGGTGTGGTAGAGACAGGTCTGTTTGTGGGGATGACAGAGCGGGTGTACTTTGGGATGGAGGATGGTAGTGTTCGTATCAGAGACCCCCCAGTCAACTGACCAGAGCCCTTCTCCAGCACCACCTGGAACCAACCACCATCAACCATCTCATCTCAACCACAAGTGCCCTAATATTCTATCTCTGCCTGATCTGACGGACTCCGACTGTGATTGGTGTAAAAATAGTCACCTGTAGTTTTGCCTCACACAGACACAACGTCACCTCAACGTCTGTCTCTCATCATGGCATGTACAGACTCTAAGTCCCAAATGGCACTCCCTTTGACCAAGGCAGATAGACCCATGGGGCTCCCAAATGGCACTCCCTTTGACCAAGGCAGATAGACCCATGGGGCTCCCAAATGGCACTCCCTTTGACCAAGGCAGATAGACCCATGGGGCTCCCAAATGGCACTCCCTTTGACCAAGGCAGATAGACCCATGGGGCTCCCAAATGGCACTCCCTTTGACCAAGGCAGATAGACCCATGGGGCTCCCAAATGGCACTCCCTTTGACCAAGGCAGATAGACCCATGGGGCTCCCAAATGGCACTCCCTTTGACCAAGGCAGATAGCCCCATGGGGCTCCCAAATGGCACTCCCTTTGACCAAGGCAGATAGACCCATGGGGCTCCCAAATGGCACTCCCTTTGTCCAAGGCAGATAGACCCATGGGGCTCCCAAATGGCACTCCCTTTGACCAAGGCAGATAGACCCATGGGGCTCCCAAATGGCACTCCCTTTGACCAAGGCAGATAGACCCATGGGGCTCCCAAATGGCACTCCCTTTGACCAAGGCAGATAGACCCATGGGGCTCCCAAATGGCACTCCCTTTGACCAAGGCAGATAGACCCATGGGGCTCCCAAATGGCACTCCCTTTGACCAAGGCAGATAGCCCCATGGGGCTCCCAAATGGCACTCCCTTTGACCAAGGCAGATAGACCCATGGGGCTCCCAAATGGCACTCCCTTTGACCAAGGCAGATAGACCCATGGGGCTCCCAAATGGCACTCCCTTTGACCAAGGCAGATAGACCCATGGGGCTCCCAAATGGCACTCCCTTTGACCAAGGCAGATAGACCCATGGGGCTCTGGTCAAAGGGAGTGTAGTATGTAGGGATTAGGGTGCCATTTGGGACTGTCTTAAAGAATGTCACTGTCATAAACATCCAACCTGCATTGACTCACTGTGGCCGTAGCTAGACCTGCATTGACTCACTGTGGCTGTAGCTAAACCTGTATTGACTCACTGTGGCCGTAGCTAAACCTGCATTGACTCACTGTGGCTGTAGCTAAACCTGCATTGACTCACTGTGGCCGTAGCTAGACCTGCATTGACTCACTGTGGCTGTAGCTAAAACTGCATTGACTCACTGTGGCCGTAGCTAGACCTGCATTGACTCACTGTGGCCGTAGCTAGACCTGCATTGACTCACTGTGGCTGTAGCTAAAACTGCATTGACTCACTGTGGCCGTAGCTAGACCTGCATTGACTCACTGTGGCCGTAGCTAGACCTGCATTGACTCACTGTGGCTGTAGCTAAAACTGCATTGACTCACTGTGGCCGTGGCTAAAACTGCATTGACTCACTGTGGCCGTGGCTAAAACTGTATTGACTCACTGTGGCCGTAGCTAAAACTGCATTGACTCACTGTGGCCGTAGCTAAAACTGCATTGACTCACTGTGGCCGTAGCTAGACCTGCATTGACTCACTGTGGCTGTAGCTAAAACTGCATTGACTCACTGTGGCCGTAGCTAGACCTGCATTGACTCACTGTGGCTGTAGCTAAAACTGCATTGACTCACTGTGGCCGTAGCTAGACCTGCATTGACTCACTGTGGCCGTAGCTAGACCTGCATTGACTCACTGTGGCTGTAGCTAAAACTGCATTGACTCACTGTGGCCGTGGCTAAAACTGCATTGACTCACTGTGGCCGTGGCTAAAACTGTATTGACTCACTGTGGCCGTAGCTAAAACTGCATTGACTCACTGTGGCCGTAGCTAAAACTGCATTGACTCACTGTGGCCGTAGCTAGACCTGCATTGACTCACTGTGGCTGTAGCTAAAACTGCATTGACTCACTGTGGCCGTAGCTAAAACTGCATTGACTCACTGTGGCCGTAGCTAGACCTGCATTGACTCACTGTGGCCGTAGCTAAAACTGCATTGACTCACTGTGGCTGTAGCTAGACCTGCATTGACTCACTGTGGCCGTAGCTAAAACTGCATTGACTCACTGTGGCCATAGCTAAAACTGCATTGACTCACTGTGGCTGTAGCTAAACCTGCATTGACTCACTGTGGCCGTAGTAGCTAACAGGGTGTAGTAACATCAGTCAGTGGTGTGTTTTCTGTTCTCTTTAGATAAACAGAGAGCTCTGGTGGAGATGAACAAACCAGTCTGGTAGCAGCGGTACAGTCCAAAGACTAAACTTCCTGAATGGTACCCTATCCCCTTTATAGCGCAATAGTTTTGACCCTATGGGGCACACTGACACCAATGGGCCCTTGTCAAACGTAGTGCACTAAAATAGGGATTATGGTGCCATTTTGACCACTAGCCTGAACATCTGCTCTGTTTCTACTGAGAACTGTCTAACTGGTGTTGTCTGTGTCCCAGATCTGTCTCTAGTTGTCTGTGTCCCAGATCTGTCTCTAGTTGTCTGTCCCAGATCTGTCTCTAGTTGCCTGGTCCCAGATCTGTCTGGATGGCCCAAACAGACTTTCTCTCAGGCTGTGTCTCTGTTTGTCTAGTTGTTGCACATCGTTTCCGTTCATTGCTCAAGCCGGCCTTGTGGCATTCTCTTACCTAATACCAAAGTTGCAGGGTCTGGATTCACAAAACATTTCTTAAGGTTTTCAAAATCCAGACTCAATGCATGGCTCACCTAGTCTCAACCTGCTTCCAAACAGCAGTACAGGGGAAGGGGGGGGGTAATGCACCAAATGTAACTATTGAACGGCCATGCATGTCCCCATCTGTAGCCTATTGGCTGTCTTGACTGAGTCTGCTTCTGGCACCAATAACATCCCTTCTCCTTCTATAGCAGCTCCTTTATTGGTCACTTAGCAGGATGTTACAGTTTAGCACCAGCTCTATGTCTAACTATCTATACCTTTCAGTGCCAATACGACTGTGATGACAATTTGTAAGTCGCTCTGGATAAGAGCGTCTGCTAAATGACGAAAATGTAAAATGATGAGTTGGCTGTCTTCCAGCTGTTCGGTACTGGGGTTGTATTACAGATTAAACCAACATCAACAATGAAACTGTTTCATTACTGTTTCACTACTACATTTTCTAGAATGTCATGGAGATTATTTCACATTTGCTTACCCCAGTTTTTTGGTAAAAATATTTTGACCATTATCAGGAATCAAGTTTAAAATTTTATTAGTAATGTACGAGAAATGCTTCCTTCTGGACAAAAACAATCAGAACTAACACAACAATCAGAACTAACACAACATAAGAATATGAACATAAAGTAAATGACTCAGCAGAATAGAAGAAACATTATAGCGTCAGTATAATACAGGATAATAATAATACAGGATAATAATAATACAGTATAATACAGGATAATAATAATACAGTATAATACAGGATAATAATAATACAGTATAATACAGGATAATAATAATACAGTATAATACAGGATAATAATAATACAGTATAATACAGGATAATAATAATACAGGATAATAATAATACAGGATAACACAGGATAATAATAATACAGGATAACACAGGATAATAATAATACAGGATAATAATAATACAGGATAATAATAATACAGTATAATACAGGATAATAATAATAATACAGGATAATAATACAGTATAATACAGGATAATAATACAGTATAATACAGGATAATAAAACAGTATAATACAGGATAATAATAATACAGGATAATACAGGATAATAATAATACAGGATAATACAGGATAATAATAATACAGGATAATAATAATAATACAGGATAATACAGGATAATAATAATAATACAGGATAATACAGGATAATAATAATAATAATACAGGATAATACAGGATAATAATAATAATAATACAGGATAATACAGGATAATAATAATACAGGATAATACAGGATAATAATAATACAGGATAATACAGGATAATAATAATACAGGATAATACAGGATAATAATAATACAGGATAATACAGGATAATAATAATACAGGATAATACAGGATAATAATAATACAGTATAATACAGGATAATAATAATAATACAGTATAATACAGGATAATAATAATAATACAGTATAATACAGGATAATACAGGATAATAATACAGGATAATACAGGATAATAATACAGGATAATACAGGATAATAATAATACAGGATAATACAGGATAATAATAATACAGTATAATACAGGATAATAATAATACAGTATAATATAGGATAATAATAATACAGGATGATAATAATACAGGATAATACAGGATGATAATAATAATACAGGATAATACAGGATGATAATAATAATACAGGATAATACAGGATGATAATAATAATACAGGATAATACAGGATAATAATAATACAGGATGATAATACAGGATGATAATAATAATACAGGATAATACAGGATGATAATAATAATACAGGATAATACAGGATGATAATAATATTACAGGATAATACAGGATGATAATAATACAGGATGATAATAATACAGGATAATACAGGATGATGATAATAATACAGGATAATACAGGATGATAATAATAATACAGGATAATACAGGACGATAATAATAATACAGGATAATACAGGATAATAATAATACAGTATAATACAGGATAATAATAATACAGTATAATACAGGATAATACAGGATGATAATAATAATACAGGATAATACAGGATGATAATAATAATACAGGATAATACAGGATGATAATAATAATACAGTATATACAGGATAATAATAATACAGTATAATACAGGATAATAATAATACAGGATGATAATAATACAGGATAATACAGGATAATAATAATAATACAGGATAATACAGGATGATAATAATAATACAGGATAATACAGGATGATAATAATAATACAGGATAATACAGGATGATAATAATAATACAGGATAATACAGGATGATAATAATACAGTATAATACAGGATAATAATAATACAGGATAATACAGGATGATAATAATAATACAGTATAATACAGGATGATAATAATAATACAGTATAATAATAATACAGTATAATAATAATAATAATACAGGATAATACAGGATAATAATAATACAGTATAATAATAATACAGTATAATACAGTATAATAATAATACAGGATAATTATAATACAGGATAATAATAATAATACAGTATAATCTGTAGTCCGAAATATTTACACGTATGGGGGGGAGCAGTGGATAAACAGAGCTTTAATTTATATCCTTATTCACTTTATTGACTAAATATTTTCTCCTGTTTTTAAATGAATTGATGTACACTGAACAAAAATAAAAACGCAACATTTAAAGTGTTGGTTTCATGAGCTGAAATAAAAGATCCCAGAAATGTTCCATACTCTCTCAAATGTTGTGCACAAATTTGTTCACATCCCTGTTAGTGAGCATTTCTCATTTGCCAAGATAATCCATCCACCTGACATGTGTGGCATATCAATAAGCTGATTAAACAGCATGATCATTACACAGGTGCACCTTGTGCTGGGGACAATAAAAGGCCACTTTAAAATGTGCAGTTTTGTCACACAATGCCACAGTTTTGAGTGGGTGCGCAATTGGCATGCTGGCTGCAGGAATGTCCACCAAAGCTGTTGCCAGAGAATTTCAAATTCATTTTTCTACCATAAACTGCCTCCAAACTCGTTTGAAAGAATTTGGCAGTACGTCCAACCGACCGCAAAACCGCAGACCACGTGTAACCACGCCTGCCCAGGACCTCCACATCCGGCTTCTTCACCTGCTGGATCGTCTGAGACCAGCCACCCGAACAGCTGATGAAACTGGGTTTGCACAACCAAAGAATTTCAGCACAAATTGTACCGGGCAGATGGTGTGGATGGCGTTGTGTGGGCGAGCGGTTTGTAGATTTCAACGTTGTGAACAGAGTGCCCCATGGTGGCGGTGGGGTTATGGTATGGGCAGGCATAAGCTACGGACAACAAACACAATTGCATTTTATCGATGGCAATTTGAATGCTCAGAGATACCGTGATGAGATCCTGAGGCTCATTGTGGTGCCATTCATCTGCCACCATCACCTCATGTTTCAGCATGATAATGCACGGCCCCATGTCACAAGGATCTGGACACACTTCCTGGAAGCTGAAAATATCCCACGGCTTTCAGCAATTAGCATTCAGGGCTCGAACCACCCAGTTTATATATACAGTGGGGGAAAAAAGTATTTAGTCAGCCACCAATTGTGCAAGTTCTCCCACTTAAAAAGATGAGAGAGGCCTGTAATTTTCATCATAGGTACACGTAAACTATGACAGACAAATGGAGAAGAATAAAATCCAGAAAATCACATTGTAGGATTTTTAATGAATTTATTTGCAAATTATGGTGGAAAATAAGTAATCCACTCGTTGCCTGTATTAATGGCACCTGTTTGAACTTGTTATCAGTATAAAAGACACCTGTCCACAACCTCAAACAGTCACACTCCAAACTCCACTATGGCCAAGACCAAAGAGCTGTCAAAGGACACCAGAAACAAAATTGTAGACCTGCACCAGGCTGGGAAGACTGAATCTGCAATAGGTAAGCAGCTTGGTTTGAAGAAATCAACTGTGGGAGCAATTATTAGGAAATGGAAGACATACAAGACCACTGATAATCTCCCTCGATCTGGGGCTCCACACAAGATCTCACCCCGTGGGGTCAAAATGATCACAAGAACGGTGAGCAAAAATCCCAGAACCACACGGGGGGACCTAGTGAATGACCTGCAGAGAGCTGGGACCAAAGTAACAAAGCCTACCATCAGTAACACACTACGCCGCCAGGGACTCAAATCCTGCAGTGCCAGACGTGTCCCCCTGCTTAAGCCAGTACATGTCCAGGCCCGTCTGAAGTTTGCTAGAGTGCATTTGGATGATCGAGAAGAGGATTGGGAGAATGTAATATGGTCAGATGAAACCAAAATATAACTTTTTGGTAAAAACTCAACTCGTCGTGTTTGGAGGACAAAGAATGCTGAGTTGCATCCAAAGAACACCATACCTACTGTGAAGCATGGGGGTGGAAACATCATGCTTTGGGGCTGTTTTTCTGCAAAGGGACCAGGACGACTGATCCGTGTAAAGGAAAGAATGAATGGGGCCATGTATCGTGAGATTTTGAGTGAAAACCTCCTTCCATCAGCAAGGGCATTGAAGATGAAACGTGGCTGGGTCTTTCAGCATGACAATGATCCCAAACACACCGCCCGGGCAACGAAGGAGTGGCTTCGTAAGAAGCATTTCAAGGTCCTGGAGTGGCCTAGCCAGTCTCCAGATCTCAACCCTATAGAAAATCTTTGGCGGGAGTTGAAAGTCCGTGTTGCCCAGCGACAGCCCCAAAACATCACTGCTCTAGAGGAGATCTGCATGGAGGAATGGGCCAAAATACCAGCAACAGTGTGTGAAAACCTTGTGAAGACTTACATAAAACGTTTGACCTGTGTCATTGCCAACAAAGGGTATATAACAAAGTTTTGAGAAACTTTTGTTATTGACCAAATACTTATTTTCCACCATCATTTGCAAATAAATTCATAAAAAATCCTACAATGTGATTTTCTGGAAAATAAGTATTTGGTCAATAACAAAAGTTTCTCATTTTGTCTGTCATAGTTGACGTGTACCTATGATGAAAATTACAGGCCTCTCTCATCTTTTTAAGTGGGAGAACTTGCACAATTGGTGGCTGACTAAATACTTTTTTCCCCCACTGTATGGTCAGACCAAGGTAAGTGTAATTTTTAGTGTGTTCAATTATGGTGTTGTTCAGGGTGAATTTATATTTGTGTTTCTGAGATCTGGGTTTTGTCTGGAAAATCATGATTATTTTTTTATTTTTTTTACTGCCAGGGGCCAATTATGGCAATATTGCTCTAGAATGTTAAGGTTCTGTTGAAGACCTTCTTTGGTTTGTTATAGAAGAACCAAACATCAGCATATAGCAGGTATTTACCTCTGTGTCAAATAGTGTGAGTCCTGGGACTGTAGAATGGTCCACCACTTATATAAATGTTGAAACTGCAGCCTTGTCTCACACCTCGACGTTGAGAAAATAATTAAAATATTATTCTTTGGTTTTTGATTTTTATTGCACACATGTTTTCTGTGTACATACATTTTATTAAGTCATACACCTTACCACCAAGCCCACTATGGAGAATTTTGTAGAATAGCCCTTCGTGCGAAATAGAATGGAATGCTTTTTTAAAGTCAATAAAGCAAGCAAAGATTTTGCCCTCTTTTTTTGGTGGACGTGTTTATTAATTAGTGTGTGTAAGGTGTGTATATATGGTCAGTAGTGCGATGGTTGGGGAGAAAGACAAATTGACATTTACATTTACAAAATGCTACAGAAAACCTTTCCCAAGTTTGCTGTTTATGCAAATTCCCCTGTAATTATTGGGGTCTGATTTGTCTCCACTTCTGTGGATAGGGGAGATGAGCCCCTGGTTCCAGACATCAGGGAAGCAGCCAGAAGTTAGTACCATGTTGAACAATTTAAGCACAGCATTTTGCATCTCAGGTGTGCTGTTTTTCAGCATTTCATTTCTGATGTTATCTAGTCCACAAGCCTTCTTTGGTTTTTATAGATTTTAGCTTTTCATGTAGTTCTTGTTGGGTTATTGGGTAATCTAATGGATTTTGGTTGTTTTTAATGACTGATTCAAGGATGTTAAATTTTTCTTGAATTTCTAATTGGTTATTTTGTAAGTCCTTTTGTGGGATGTTTTTGTATAGACTATCAAAATAGGTTTTCCAGATTCCGTCATCTTGTATGGCTAATTCTTGTGGCTTTATCGTGCTTAAATTGTTCCATATGTCCCAGAATTGATTTTGGTCAATTGCGTTTTCAATTTCATCAAGTGTCTTGTTGGTATAATTCAATTTCTTGCGTTTCAGTGTATGTTTATACTGTTTCAGAGTTTCATAGTATTCATATCGTAGCTCCGGGTTGTTTTGCTGCTTATGTTTTTCATTTGACATTTGTCTTAGGTGTTTTCTAATTGTTTTACATTCGTTATCAAACAATTTTTCAGAAACATTTTGTTGTTTGTTTCTGATGTTGTATTTCTTTGGTTTTCTCAAATGTGCTTTTGATGCTGCTTTTTGGAATATGCAATTGATGTTTTGAGTAGCCGAATTTACACGCTTCTTTTATTGTTTTGGTATTGTGAGTTATTGAAGACCTGTATAGAGTTCATCATTTCATTTGAGTTCAATGTTTCAATGAATTTCTCTGCACTGTTTTGAGCCCATCTGTACGATTGGTTCATGTTGTAGAGTTTATTGGGCTGTTTTTTTTGAATGAGTATTGCTGGTTAATTTCTTCAGAAACACGTTGATCTGACTGTGATCTGACAATGGTGTCTGTGGTCTGACAGTGAATGAACTAATGGAGGAGGGGTCAATGTCAGTGATGGCATAATCCACTACACTTGACCCAAGAGCTGAGCAGTAAGTAAACTGACCTAAAGAGTCCCCTCTGATTCTACCATTAAGCATGTACAGGCCTAAGGCTCGACAGAGATGCACTAACTCCTTCCTGTTTTTGTTCAGTATTTGGTCAGCACTGTTTCTATTATTTATAATTGGGCTACTGTACAAGGAGGGGTGTCCCAATATGTGGTGGTTACCTCCTGCATCAGTGTAGTCAGGCTCAGAACCTGTTCTCGCAATGAAATCTCCACAAAGAAGCACTTTACCCTCTGCCTGAAATTGAATGATTTCTGTATGGAGATTGTCTAAAATCTGATCATCATAATATGATGAATCTGAAGGAGGAGCATAAGCTGCACATATGTATTACATCATTGTCACAATATATTGTACCTTTGTTAGGTTTTAGCCAAATGTGGCTAGTACCTTTTTTCATTTCATTCAGTGCTAAGTCCTGCTTATGCCAAATGATGATTCCACCTGAGTCTCGGCCCCGTTTAACATTTTTACGTTTGATTGATGGTAGTAAACATTCTCTATAGCCTGAGGGACACTGAGTATCTATGTCTCCACGACACCATGTTTCCAGTAGGATTATGATGTCCTGTCCCTTGATGTTTTTAATCAATTCTGGATTTGTTGTTTTATAACCAAAATGTGACGAGTACAGGCCCTGGATATTCCAAGAGCTGATAGTTAATGATCTCATTTATAATAAGTGATATTCACTGGTTTGAGTAAAGTACATTGGAAAAAAAAGTATATATATATATACACATACAGTTGAAGTCGGAAGTTTACATACACCTTAGCCAAATACATTTAAACTCAGTTTTTCACAATTCCTGACATTTAATCCTAGTAAATATTCCCTGTTTTAGGTCAGTTAGGATCACCACTTTATTTTAAGAATGTGAAATGTCAGAATAATAGTAGAGAGAATGATTTATTTCAGCTTTTATTTCTTTCATCACATTCCCAGTGGGTCAGAAGTTTACATACACTCAATTAGTTTTTGTTAGCATTGCCTTTAAATTGTTTAACTTAGGTCTGTGATGCGTGATTTGAAGGAGTCAGGCGCAGGAGGGTAAATCACAGAATACAGAGTTTATTCCGTAATCCAGCGTAACCAGTCCAGTGTGCAAAACAGGCGCACTGGAACAAACAGGCACACGGGGAAAATACCCCGGCAATACAAACTACTGAGCTACTAATCCTCACACAAGGACAAGGGGGCAGAGGGAACACTTAAACACGTACTAATGAGGGGAATATGAACCAGGTGTGTGTAATTGACAAGACAAGACTAATGGAATGATGAGATATGGAGCGGCAGTGGCTAGAAGGCCGGTGACGACGAATGCCGAAGCCTGCCCGAACAAGGACGGGAGGCAGCTTCGGAGGAAGTTGTGACAGGGTCAAACGTTTCGGGTAGCCTTCCACAAGCTTCCCACAATAAGTTGGGTGAATTTTGGATGGAAACATTGCTCAATTGGTATCAAGGGACCTAACGTGTGCCAGGAAAACATTCCCCACACCATTACACCACCAGCCTGTACCGTTGACACCAGGCAGGATGGGGCCATATCCTGACTCTGCCATCAGCATGACGCAACAGGAACCAGTGTTGGTCACAGTGTGCCCACTGGATCCGATTCTTCTTGTTTTTAGCTGATAGGAGTGGAACCCGGTGTGGTCGTCTGCTGCAATAACCCATCCGTGACAAGGACGGACGAGTTGTATGTTCCGAGATGCCGTTCTGCACAACACTGTTGTACTACGCAGTTATTTGTCTGTTTGTGGCCCGCCTGTAAACCCTAGACACTGTTGTGTGTGTGTGTGAAAAGCCCAGGAGGCCAGCCGTTTCTGAGGTACTGGACCTGGCGCACCTGGCACCGACGATAAAACCAGGCTCAAAGTCGCTCAGGTCACTCGTTTTGCCCATTTTAACGTTCAATGGAACAGTAGCTGACCTCTCACCGTGAAAGAGCGCTGTGGCTTGATGGGCTGCAGGGCCTTTATAATAAAGAATATACCTAAATCAGAATCATCTGTAATTGGGGGTATATGTATAAAGTTTAAGTATGAATTAAATCATGTGTTAGATAAAACTGATCATACATTTACTGGAACAAATTCAATTGGAATTTTATTCCCATAATAAACAATCGTTGCGCATTTCCGCGTGTGTCTGTAAACGCCATAGACGGTAAACGCCTCCTCCTGACGTCACTTCCTGATGTCAATATACAGCTATGTTCGGCGGTGGTATTATAGCCACCGGAAAAATGTAATGGAAGAACGAGTTTAAAATCAGGCACAACAAGGAGATAGGAAGGAATCGTTCTAGCAATAACTGTGTCCCTCTCAAATAACCACGGAGCTTGAAAACCAGGCCGGTCGCATTGAAATACGACCAGGAGTGGACTGGTGGTGCGGACCTGTTTCGTGCAGTAGCCATCTTTTTTGAGAATGGACGGGGCGATACGGCGGCCGGCCAGCTGTGTCTGCATCCTGAGCCTGAGCAGCGGGCTGGTGGAGGTTGGTGGCCGGGGCTCGATGCTCCAAACGCTGCTCATTTTCTCCGCGTTCGGGCTGCTCCTTGGGCTGCCCGTTATCACCGATGCGAAGGGATGCGACAAACCGTGCACGAATGGGCAATGCAACACGTCTACGGGCAACTGTGTGTGCAGCCCCGGCTGGGTCGGGGACCAATGCCAACACTGCGGAGGAAGGTTCAGGTGAGAATCTCTGCCTACGACTTCCATTACATTACACTTAAGTCGTTGGAAGAAGTCGTCTTCTGAATGGGGGAGTTTTGTTAAGAACCCCGACGATCGGTCTCAACATTTCAGTGCCAGAATAAATTGTATTTGATTTCCATAATTTTGAATTTGTATTAGCAAGGACTTTGAATTTAATATTTGAATTTTTAATGTACAAATGTAATCATTGAATTAATGAATTAAGTCAAACTGTAACTAGGCCACTCAGGAACATTCACTGTCTTCCTGGTAAGCAACTCCAGTGTAGATTTGGCCTTGTGTTTTAGGTTATTGTCCTGCTGAAAGGTGAATTCATCTACCAGTGTCTGGTGGAAAGCAGACTGAACCAGGTTTTCCTCTAGGATTTTGCCTGTGCTTAGCTCTATTCCTTAAAAAATTTTATCCTGAAAAACTCACAATTTCTTAACGATTACAAGCATACCCACAACATGGTGCAGCCACTACTATGCTTGAAAATATGGAGAGTGATACTAAACTGTTTTATGGCGCAGTGGTCTAAGGCACTGCATCGCAGTGCTAGCTGTGCCACTAGAGATCCTGGTTCGAATCCAGGCTCTGTCGTAGCTGGCCGCGACTGGGAGACCCATGGGGCGGCGCACAATTGGCCCAGTGTCGTCCAGGGTAGGGGAGGGAATGGCCGGCAGGGATGTAGCTCAGTTGTGGGTTCGATGCCTACGGGGGGCCAGTATGAAAAAAAAAATAATGTATGCACTCACTAACTGTAAGTCGCTCTGGATAAGAGCGTCTGCTAAATGACAAAAATGTAAATGTTAAATGTATTGGATTTGCCTCAAACATAACACCTTGTATTCAGGACAAAAAGTTAATTGCTTTGCCACATCTTTTGCAGTGTTACTTTAGTGCCTTGTTGCAAACAGGATGCATGTTTTGGAATATTCCTTCTTTACACTCTGTGATGACTAACCTTGCTGGATCTTGAAGGCTTGTATTAGTGTAGCAGGTTGCGGATCTGTGGAGTTCACTCCTCAGACTGAAGTGTCGCCCCTTGTGTCAGTGTAGCAGATGGGGAACTCACTCCTCAGATTGAAGTGTCGCCGCTTGCACAGTTGAAGAAGCCCTTTTTTAACAGGACGATGGATTGGTATGTAACAGGAGGGCAGTCACATGTTTGAGGCAGAAGTCCTAAGTTCGAGTATCCATATGAGCTGAATCAGAGGGAAGCAGTACTCGCTAAGCAGACAGCGTAACAATGGTGCCACTGGACTCGGAACTACAGTTGTGCTGGTTCAACCACTCGGGTCACTGGGAGTGAGTTTATGGATGTGAATGGAGCAGATGGGATCAGCCTGAACCTGAAATGATGGTTTCTAAACTTGATACACAGACAATGAATGCAATATGTACCATATTGAAACTGAAAATATATAAATATTGAATTTGAATATTTAATTCAATAGAATTTCAAAAATGAATGAAATATTCACTCAATTCAGTTTCCAATCATGAAATACAAGTTACATTTATGAATTCAATGATTACATGTGTCTATTAGAAATGAAAAAAATATGACATTTAAATGTAATATCCTAACACAAATTCAAAATTATGGAATTCAAATTAAATGTATGTTGGCACGGAAATCGCTCCATACATCAACACGTGTCGCTTGCGGTTTTGGAAGCATAAGGATCTTATCTTTTATGTATCAGCGAGGAAATAATTTTCAAAAAACAAAAGGTTAAATTGATACACGTTTATCTAGGGTTAGTGTTCCCACACGGCCTTATCTCCATGTTACAGAAGACAGACGGAAGACCGAGGCAACACCTGTGCTAATGAGCGATCTAGCATGCTCTGAACACCTGTGCTAATGAGCGATCTAGCATGCTCTGAACACCTGTGCTAATGAGCGATCTAGCATGCTCTGAACACCTGTGCTAATGAGCGATCTAGCATGCTCTGAACACCTGTGCTAATGAGCGATCTAGCATGCTCTGAACACCTGTGCTAATGAGCGATCTAGCATGCTCTGAACACCTGTGTGTAACTGGAGAGACGTAGCTACCGTGTAGTTTCATCGGATGGAGGCCCCATAGCTGGATCTGGAACTGCTACGGTGTAGTTTCATGGGATGGAGGCCCCATAGCTGGAACTGCTACGGTGTAGTTTCATGGGATGGAGGCCCCATAGCTGGAACTGCTACGGTGTAGTTTCATGGGATGGAGGCCCCATAGCTGGATCTGGAACTGCTACGGTGTAGTTTCATGGGATGGAGGCCCCATAGCTGGATCTGGAACTGCTACAGTGTAGTTTAGTAGGATGGAGGCCCCATAGCTGGATCTGGAACTGCTACAGTGTAGTTTAGTAGGATGGAGGCCCCATAGCTGGATCTGGAACTGCTACAGTGTAGTTTCTTTTTTTATTTGAAGGATTCTTTCTCGCTGATGAAAGATGAGGGCCATATGTTTCGAAAGCCGTATTGCAAGCGATGATTATTGCCTGAGAACTGTAGGGAGAAGGCTGAATGGCTGAGTACTGTAGGGAGAAGGCTGAATGGCTGAGAACTGTAGGGAGAAGGCTGAATGGCTGAGTACTGTAGGGAGAAGGCTGAATGGCTGAGAACTGTAGGGAGAAGGCTGAATGGCTGAGTACTGTAGGGAGAAGGCTGAATGGCTGAGAACTGTAGGGAGAAGGCTGAATGGCTGAGTACTGTAGGGAGAAGGCTGAATGGCTGAGAACTGTAGGGAGAAGGCTGAATGGCTGAGAACTGTAGGGAGAAGGCTGAATGGCTGAGAACTGTAGGGAGAAGGCTGAATGGCTGAGTACTGTAGGGAGAAGGCTGAATGGCTGAGTACTGTAGGGAGAAGGCTGAATGGCTGAGTACTGTAGGGAGAAGGCTGAATGGCTGAGTACTGTAGGGAGAAGGCTGAATGGCTGAGTACTGTAGGGAGAAGGCTGAATGGCTGAGAACTGTAGGGAGAAGGCTGAATGGCTGAGTACTGTAGGGAGAAGGCTGAATGGCTGAGTACTGTAGGGAGAAGGCTGAATGGCTGAGTACTGTAGGGAGAAGGCTGAATGGCTGAGTACTGTAGGGAGAAGGCTGAATGGCTGAGTACTGTAGGGAGAAGGCTGAATGGCTGAGTACTGTAGGGAGAAGGCTGAGTACTGTAGGGAGAAGGCTGAATGGCTGAGTACTGTAGGGAGAAGGCTGAATGGCTGAGTACTGTAGGGAGAAGGCTGAATGGCTGAGTACTGTAGGGAGAAGGCTAAATGGCTGAGAACTGTAGGGAGAAGGCTGAATGGCTGAGTACTGTAGGGAGAAGGCTGAATGGCTGAGTACTGTAGGGAGAAGGCTGAATGGCTGAGTACTGTAGGGAGAAGGCTGAATGGCTGAGAACTGTAGGGAGAAGGCTGAATGGCTGAGAACTGTAGGGAGAAGGCTGAATGGCTGAGTACTGTAGGGAGAAGGCTGAATGGCTGAGTACTGTAGGGAGAAGGCTGAATGGTGATGAGAGGTGTTGGGTTTGCGCCAGACATAGCGTTTTCCTTGATGGCCAAAAAGCTCAATTTTAGTCTCATCTGACCAGAGTTCCTTCTTCCATATGTTTGGGGAGTCTCCCACATGCCTTTTGGCGAACACTGAACGTGTTTGCTTATTTTTTTCTTTAAGCAATGGCTATTTTATGGCCACTCTTCCGTAAAGCCCAGCTCTGTGGAGTGTACGGCTTAAAGTGGTCCTATGGACAGATACTCCAATCTCTGCTGTGGAGCTTTGCAGCTCCTTCAGGGTTATCGGTGGTCTCTTTGTTGCCTCTGATTTAATGCCCTCCTTGCCTGATCTGTGAGTTTTGGTGGGCGGCTCTCTCTTGGCAGGTTTGTTGTGGTGCCATATTCTTTCCATTTTTTTATAATGGATTAAATGGTGCTCTGTGGGATATTCAAAGTTTTCTGATATTTTTTAATAACCCAACCCTGATCTGTACTTCTCCACAACTTTGTCCCTTACCTGTTTGGAGAGCTCCTTGGTCTTCATGGTGCCGCTTGCTTGGTGGTGCCCCTTGCTTAGTGGTGTTGCAGACTCTGGGGCCTTTCAGAACAGGTGTAATATACTGAGATCATGTGACAGATCATGTGATACTTAGATTGCAGACAGGTGGACTTTATTTAACTAATTATGTGACTTCTGAAGGTAATTGGTTGCACCAGATCTTATGTAGGGGCTTCATAGCAAAGGGTGTGAATACATATGCACGCACCACTTTTCCGTTATATATTTTTTAGAATTTCTTGAAAAAAGTTATATTTTTCATTTCACTTCACCAATTTGGACTATTTTGTGTATGTCCATTTACATAAAATCCAAATAAAAATCCATTTAAATTACAGGTTGTAATACAACAAAATAGGGGATGAATACTTTTGCAAGGCACTACAGCACTATGTCAATACAACACTACGTCAACACAACACTGTCAACAACACAACATCACTACATCAATACAACACTACGTCAATACAACACTACGTCAATACAACACTACGTCAACACAACACTGTCAACAACACAACATCACTACATCAATACAACACTACGTCAATACAACACTACGTCAATACAACACTACATCACTACAACACTGTCATTACATCAATACAACACTACATCAATACAACACTACAACACTTCATCAATACAACACTACATCAACACAACACTATGTCAATACAACACGTCACTACAACACTACATCACTAAAACACCACAATCAATCAAATGTATTTATTAAGCCCTTTTTACATCAGCAGATGTCACAAAGTGCTATACAGAAACCCAGCCTAAAACCCCTAACAGCAGCAATACAGATGTACAACACTACATCAGTACAACAAAACGTCACTACGTCAACACAACACTTCGTCAACACAACGTCAACAACAATACAACACTACGTCAACACAACACTTCGTCAACACAACGTCAACAACAATACAACACTACGTCAATACAACACTACGTGGTTTTGTTTTTGACATAGTGATGTTGTGTTGACGTAGTGTTTTGTTGACGTAGTGTTGTATTGACGTAGTGGTGTTGTATTTACTTGTGTTATATTGACTTAATGATGTTGTGTTGACGTAGTGTTGTGGTGTTGTATTGACGTAGTGTTGTATTGACATAGTGATGTTCTGTTGTTGACGTAGTGTTGTATTGACGTAGTGTTGTATTGACATAGTGTTTAATTGACGTAGTGTTATATTGACGTACTGTTTTATTGTCGTAGTGATGTTGTGTTGACGTAGTATTGTGTTGATGTAGTGTTGTAATGTTGTATTAATGTTGTGTTGACGTGTTGTTGTATTGACTTATTGATGTAGTGTTGTATTGACGTGGTGATGTAGTGTTGTGGTGACGTTGTGTTGATGTAGCCTAAAATAAATGCTCAGGATATCTAAACATGCAGATGTGATGTTTCCTCTGAGGGAGGCTCTGTGGGAAGAGAGGGAAGGATATAACTGGCCTCATGTTCTGAGCCTTCAGAGGAAACCGTGTGTGTGTTTATGGCTGGATCCCAAATGGCACCCTTTTCTCTACGTAGTCAACTACTTTTACATTTACATTTAAGTAATTTAGCAGACGCTCTTATCCAGATCCGACTTACAAATTGGTGCATTCAACTTAGGATAGCCAGTGGGACAACCACATCTCGATCACAATAAGTTCATTTCTTTAAACAAGTCAGTGCTAGCAGGTGAAATAAGTCAGGTGTTAGTTTAGACAAAAGACAGTGGTAGTAAAGGGGGGGTAGAAGTGACCAGAGCCCTTTTAGAGCCCAATGGGCCCTGGTCAAAAGTAGTGCACTGTATACGGAATAGGGTGCCATTCTCTGGTCTAAAGTAGTGCACTTTATAAGGAATAGGGTGCCATTCTCTGGTCTAAAGTAGTGCACTATATAGGGAACAGGGTGCCATTCTCTGGTCTAAAGTAGTGCACTATATAGGGAATAGGGTGCCATTCTCTGGTCTAAAGTAGTGCACTGTATACGGAATAGGGTGCCATTCTCTGGTCTAAAGTAGTGCACTGTATAGGGAACAGGGTGCCATTCTCTGGTCTAAAGTAGTGCACTATATAGGGAATAGGGTGCCATTCTCTGGTCTAAAGTAGTGCACTATATAGGGAATAGGGTGCCATTCTCTGGTCTAAAGTAGTGCACTACAGTATATAGGGAACAGGGTGCCATTCTCTGGTCTAAAGTAGTGCACTATGTAGGGAACAGGGTGCCATTCTCTGGTCTAAAGTAGTGCACTGTATAAGGAATAGGGTGCCATTCTCTGGTCTAAAGTAGTGCACTATATAGGGAACAGGGTGCCATTCTCTGGTCTAAAGTAGTGCACTGTATACGGAATAGGGTGCCATTCTCTGGTCTAAAGTAGTGCACTGTATACGGAATAGGGTGCCATTCTCTGGTCTAAAGTAGTGCACTATATAGGGAACAGGGTGCCATTCTCTGGTCTAAAGTAGTGCACTATATAGGGAATAGGGTGCCATTCTCTGGTCTAAAGTAGTGCACTATATAGGGAATAGGGTGCCATTCTCTGGTCTAAAGTAGTGCACTATATAGGGAATAGGGTGCCATTCTCTGGTCTAAAGTAGTGCACTACAGTATATAGGGAACAGGGTGCCATTCTCTGGTCTAAAGTAGTGCACTGTATAGGGAATAGGGTGCCATTTGGGACGCTCCGTCTGTGTCTCCTAGTAAGTAGTACAGTGCCTTCAGAAAGTATGTACTTTTTCCACATTTTGTTGTGTTAAAAAGTGGGATTTAAATTGGATTTAATTGTAATTTTTTGTAAGCGATTTACACAAAATACTCTTTCAAAGTGGAAGAAAAGTTATATATATTTTTTTATTAACCTCTGCGGTATAAGACATAGACAAGGTAAATAATGTACTTACATTCAGTAATCTTAATCTGATTTGTCATCCTAAGGATCTCAGAGATCAAATGTAGCATAGTTTTGTTTGATAAAATCCATTTTTATATTCAAATGTAGGAACTGGGTTCTACAGTTTGAACCCCTGCTGTCTCTGGCTCCACACCCACCCGGCCCGGCCATCTAGATGTGTGAAAGTTAGTGTATAAGCTAATGATCCATCATGTATGACATTCCTGGGAGTGTGTAAACCTACATTTTGTATTACCATATCATTTTTGTATGTTCTCTATAGTTATGTACTTAAATGTATCAATTGACCAACTGATATAGGGAACAGGGTGCCATTCTCTGGTCTAAAGTAGTGCACTGTATACGGAATAGGGTGCCATTCTCTGGTCTAAAGTAGTGCACTGTATACGGAATAGGGTGCCATTCTCTGGTCTAAAGTAGTGCACTGTATACGGAATAGGGTGCCATTCTCTGGTCTAAAGTAGTGCACTGTATACGGAATAGGGTGCCATTCTCTGGTCTAAAGTAGTGCACTATATAGGGAACAGGGTGCCATTCTCTGGTCTAAAGTAGTGCACTATATAGGGAATAGGGTGCCATTCTCTGGTCTAAAGTAGTGCACTATATAGGGAATAGGGTGCCATTCTCTGGTCTAAAGTAGTGCACTACAGTATATAGGGAACAGGGTGCCATTCTCTGGTCTAAAGTAGTGCACTATGTAGGGAACAGGGTGCCCTTCTCTGGTCTAAAGTAGTGCACTGTATAAGGAATAGGGTGCCATTCTCTGGTCTAAAGTAGTGCACTATATAGGGAACTCGGGACATTTGGGCAGACGTGGTCCTCTGTAGCTCAGCTGGTAGAGCACGGCGCTTGTAACGCCAAGGTAGTCGGTTCGATCCCCGGGACCACCCCATACACACAAAAACAATTTATGCACGCATGACTGTAAGTCGCTTTGGATAAAAGCGTCTGCTAAATGGCATATTATTATATTATTATTGATACAAAATAGTCCAGTATCAATCTGAAACTTTGCACACACACACTGCTGCCATCTGGTGGCCACAATCTAAATTGCGCCTAAACTGTAATATTATATTGCGGCTTTTCTGTTGCATTTCAAAGATGGTGAAAATAATAATAGAAAATACATGTTTTTTTGTTTGTTTTATCTTTTACCAGATCTAATATGTTATATTTTCCAATATTAATTTCACATTTACACAAACTTAAGTGTTTCCTTTCAAATGGTATCAAGAATATGCATATCCTTGCTTCAGGTCCTGAGCTACAGGCAGTTAGATTTGGGGTATGTCATTTTAGGCGAAAATGGAAGGAAAGGGTCCGATCCTTAAGCGGTTAATGGAAAATTAAACACTAATACACTGAGTTTAGAAAACATTAGGAACAACTTCCTACTATTGCATCCCACCTTTCACCCACAGAACAGCCTCAGTTCGTCGGGGCTGATTGAAGTGGATTTAACAAGTGACATCAATAAGGGATCATAGCTTTCACCTGGTCAGTCTGTCATGTTCCCAATGTTTTGTACACTTGGTCTATATCTTGATTAGATAAGTATTCAACCCCCTGAGTCAATACATGTTAGAATCACCTTTGGTAGCGATTACAGCTGTGAGTCTTTCTGGGTAAGTCTCTAAGAGCTTTGCACACCTGGATTGTTCAATATTTGCCCATTTATTCTTTAAACGTGTCAAGCTCTATCAAGTTGGTTGTTGATCGTTGCTAGACAGTCATTTTCAAGTCTTGCCATAGATTTTCCAGCTGATTTAAGTCAAACTGTCACTAGGCTACTCAGGAACATTCAATATAATCTTGGTAAGGAACTCCAGTGTATATTTGGCCTTGTGTTTTAGGTTATTGTCCTGCTGAAAGTTGAATTTGTCTCCCAGTGTCTGTTGGAAAGCAGACTGAACCAGGTTTTCCTCTAGGATTTTGATGTGCTTAGCTCTATTCCATTTATTTTTATCCTAAAAAACTTCCTAGTCCTTGCCGATGACAAGCATACCCATAACATGATGCAGCCACCACCATTCTTGAAAATATGAAGAGTGGTACTCTGTGATGTGTTGTATTTGATTTGCCCTAAACATAACACTTTGTATTCAGGACAAAAAGTTCATTTCTTTGCCACATTTTTTGTCAGGATTACTTTGCCTTGTTGCAAACAGGATGCATGTTTTGGAATATTTTTATTATTTTTATGACTCTGTCATTTAGGTTAGTATTTTGGAGTAACTACAATGTTGTTGATCCATCCTCAGTTTTCTCCTATCACAGCCATTAAACTCTGTAACTGTTTTAAAGTCACCATTGGCCTCATGGTGAAATCCCTGAGCGGTTTCCTTCCTCTCCGGCAACTGAGTTAGGAAGGACGCCTGTATCTTTGCAGTGACTGGGTATATTGATACACCATTAAGTGTAATTAATAACTTCACCAGGCTGAAAGGGATATTCAATGTCTGCTTTAGTGTCTACTTTTTACCCATCTACCAATAGGTGCCCTTCTTTGCGAGACATTGGAAAACCTCACTGCTCGACTGAGTGACCTTACAGATAATTGTATGTGTGGGGTACAGAGATGAGGTAGCCATTAAATCATGTTAAACACTATTATCTGTGAGCCGAACAAATGCCTCCAAATGTTACAAGTGTGGACTAATCAAATCAAATCAATCCTTATTTGTCACATGTGCCGAATACAACAGGTGTAGACATTACAGTGAAATGTTTACTGACAAGCCCTTAACCAACAATGCAGTTCAAGAAATAGAGTTAAGAAAATATTTACCAAATAAACTAAAGTAAAAATGAATAAAAATTAACACAATAAAATAACAATAACGAGGCTATATACAGGGGGTACCGGTACCGAGTCAATGTGTGGGGGTACAGGTTAGTTGAGGTAGTTCGTACATGTAGGTAGGGGTAAAGTCACTATGCATAGATAATAAACAGTGTGTAGCAGCAGTGTAAATCAAAGGGGGGGGGGGGGGGTCAATGTAAACAGTGAAATGCTGACTTACGGGCCCTTCCCAACAATGCAGAGAGAACATTTTTTATTACACAATGAGTAGCCTAACGATAACTTGTAACGATAATAATCACTCATTATTGCCACGAACAGGTCGGAAGTCTACAACAGCTCAATAGATTGGAGGTTCCTTTTTTTACATTTTACATTTACATTTTAGTCATTTAGCAGACGCTCTTATCCAGAGCGACTTACAGGAGCAATTAGGGTTAAGTGCCTTGCTCAAGGGCACATCGACAGTTCACCTAGTCGGCTCGGGGATTAGAACCAGCGACCTTTCGGTTACTGGCACAACGCTCTTACCCACTAAGCTACCTGCCGCCACCTACCTGCCGGTACCTTTTGGAGGTACCGACTATAACAGGAGTAAATAAAAGGTAGTAGAACTGGTTAAAGATCAGCTCCTCCCTCTCTGGCCCTGTTCACTAGATCAGCTCCTCCCTCTCTGGCCCTGTATATCCCTGTTCACTAGATCAGCTCCTCCCTCTCTGGCCCTGTATATCCCTGTTCACTAGATCAGCTCCTCCCTCTCTGGCCCTGTATATCCCTGTTCACTAGATCAGCTCCTCCCTCTCTGGCCCTGTATATCCCTGTTCACTAGATCAGCTCCTCCCTCTCTGGCCCTGTATATCCCTGTTCACTAGATCAGCTCCTCCCTCTCTGGCCCTGTATATCCCTGTTCACTAGATCAGCTCCTCCCTCTCTGGCCCTGTTCACTAGATCAGCTCCTCCCTCTCTGGCCCTGATCACTAGATCAGCTCCTCCCTCTCTGGCCCTGTATATCCCTGTTCACTAGATCAGCTCCTCCCTCTCTGGCCCTGTATATCCCTGTTCACTAGATCAGCTCCTCCCTCTCTGGCCCTGTATATCCCTGTTCACTAGATCAGCTCCTCCCTCTCTGGCCCTGTATATCCCTGTTCACTAGATCAGCTCCTCCCTCTCTGGCCCTGTATATCCCTGTTCACTAGATCAGCTCCTCCCTCTCTGGCCCTGTATATCCCTGTTCACTAGATCAGCTCCTCCCTCTCTGGCCCTGTATATCCCTGTTCACTAGATCAGCTCCTCCCTCTCTGGCCCTGTATATCCCTGTTCACTAGATCAGCTCCTCCCTCTCTGGCCCTGTATATCCCTGTTCACTAGATCAGCTCCTCCCTCTCTGGCCCTGTATATCCCTGTTCACTAGATCAGCTCCTCCCTCTCTGGCCCTGTATATCCCTGTTCACTAGATCAGCTCCTCCCTCTCTGGCCCTGTATATCCCTGTTCACTAGATCAGCTCCTCCCTCTCTGGCCCTGTATATCCCTGTTCACTAGATCAGCTCCTCCCTCTCTGGCCCTGTATATCCCTGTTCACTAGATCAGCTCCTCCCTCTCTGGCCCTGTATATCCCTGTTCACTAGATCAGCTCCTCCCTCTCTGGCCCTGTATATCCCTGTTCACTAGATCAGCTCCGCCCTCTCTGGCCCTGTATATCCCTGTTCACTAGATCAGCTCCTCCCTCTCTGGCCCTGTATATCCCTGTTCACTAGATCAGCTCCTCCCTCTCTGGCCCTGTATATCCCTGTTCACTAGATCAGCTCCTCCCTCTCTGGCCCTGTATATCCCTGTTCACTAGATCAGCTCCTCCCCCTCTGGCCCTGTATATCCCTGTTCACTAGATCAGCTCCTCCCCCTCTGGCCCTGTATATCCCTGTTCACTAGATCAGCTCCTCCCTCTCTGGCCCTGTTCACTAGATCAGCTCCTCCCCCTCTGGCCCTGTTTATCCCTGTTCACTAGATCAGCTCCTCCCTCTCTGGCCCTGTATATCCCTGTTCAGTAGATCAGCTCCTCCCTCTCTGGCCCTGTATATCCCTGTTCACTAGATCAGCTCCTCCCCCTCTGGCCCTGTATATCCCTGTTCACTAGATCAGCTCCTCCCTCTCTGGCCCTGTATATCCCTGTTCACTAGATCAGCTCCTCCCTCTCTGGCCCTGTATATCCCTGTTCACTAGATCAGCTCCTCCCTCTCTGGCCCTGTATATCCCTGTTCACTAGATCAGCTCCTCCCTCTCTGGCCCTGTATATCCCTGTTCACTAGATCAGCTCCTCCCTCTCTGGCCCTGTATATCCCTGTTCACTAGATCAGCTCCTCCCTCTCTGGCCCTGTATATCCCTGTTCACTAGATCAGCTCCTCCCTCTCTGGCCCTGTATATCCCTGTTCACTAGATCAGCTCCTCCCTCTCTGGCCCTGTATATCCCTGTTCACTAGATCAGCTCCTCCCTCTCTGGCCCTGTATATCCCTGTTCACTAGATCAGCTCCTCCCTCTCTGGCCCTGTATATCCCTGTTCACTAGATCAGCTCCGCCCTCTCTGGCCCTGTATATCCCTGTTCACTAGATCAGCTCCTCCCTCTCTGGCCCTGTATATCCCTGTTCACTAGATCAGCTCCTCCCTCTCTGGCCCTGTATATCCCTGTTCACTAGATCAGCTCCTCCCTCTCTGGCCCTGTTCACTAGATCAGCTCCTCCCTCTCTGGCCCTGTATATCCCTGTTCACTAGATCAGCTCCTCCCTCTCTGGCCCTGTATATCCCTGTTCACTAGATCAGCTCCTCCCTCTCTGGCCCTGTATATCCCTGATCACTAGATCAGCTCCGCCCTCTCTGGCCCTGTATATCCCTGTTCACTAGATCAGCTCCTCCCTCTCTGGCCCTGTTCACTAGATCAGCTCCTCCCCCTCTGGCCCTGTTTATCCCTGTTCACTAGATCAGCTCCTCCCTCTCTGGCCCTGTATATCCCTGTTCACTAGATCAGCTCCTCCCTCTCTGGCCCTGTATATCCCTGTTCACTAGATCAGCTCCTCCCTCTCTGGCCCTGTATATCCCTGTTCACTAGATCAGCTCCTCCCTCTCTGGCCCTGTATATCCCTGTTCACTAGATCAGCTCCTCCCTCTCTGGCCCTGTATATCCCTGTTCACTAGATCAGCTCCTCCCTCTCTGGCCCTGTATATCCCTGTTCACTAGATCAGCTCCTCCCTCTCTGGCCCTGTTCACTAGATCAGCTCCTCCCTCTCTGGCCCTGTATATCCCTGTTCACTAGATCAGCTCCTCCCTCTCTGGCCCTGTATATCCCTGTTCACTAGATCAGCTCCTCCCTCTCTGGCCCTGTTCACTAGATCAGCTCCTCCCTCTCTGGCCCTGTATATCCCTGTTCACTAGATCAGCTCCTCCCTCTCTGGCCCTGTATATCCCTGTTCACTAGATCAGCTCCTCCCTCTCTGGCCCTGTATATCCCTGATCACTAGATCAGCTCCGCCCTCTCTGGCCCTGTATATCCCTGTTCACTAGATCAGCTCCTCCCTCTCTGGCCCTGTTCACTAGATCAGCTCCTCCCCCTCTGGCCCTGTTTATCCCTGTTCACTAGATCAGCTCCTCCCTCTCTGGCCCTGTATATCCCTGTTCACTAGATCAGCTCCTCCCTCTCTGGCCCTGTATATCCCTGTTCACTAGATCAGCTCCTCCCTCTCTGGCCCTGTATATCCCTGTTCACTAGATCAGCTCCTCCCTCTCTGGCCCTGTATATCCCTGTTCACTAGATCAGCTCCTCCCTCTCTGGCCCTGTATATCCCTGTTCACTAGATCAGCTCCTCCCTCTCTGGCCCTGTATATCCCTGTTCACTGATCAGCTCCTCCCTCTCTGGCCCTGTATATCCCTGTTCACTAGATCAGCTCCTCCCTCTCTGGCCCTGTATATCCCTGTTCACTAGATCAGCTCCTCCCTCTCTGGCCCTGTATATCCCTGTTCACTAGATCAGCTCCTCCCTCTCTGGCCCTGTTCACTAGATCAGCTCCTCCCTCTCTGGCCCTGTATATCCCTGTTCACTAGATCAGCTCCTCCCTCTCTGGCCCTGTATATCCCTGTTCACTAGATCAGCTCCTCCCTCTCTGGCCCTGTTCACTAGATCAGCTCCTCCCTCTCTGGCCCTGTATATCCCTGTTCACTAGATCAGCTCCTCCCTCTCTGGCCCTGTATATCCCTGTTCACTAGATCAGCTCCTCCCTCTCTGGCCCTGTATATCCCTGATCACTAGATCAGCTCCGCCCTCTCTGGCCCTGTATATCCCTGTTCACTAGATCAGCTCCTCCCTCTCTGGCCCTGTTCACTAGATCAGCTCCTCCCCCTCTGGCCCTGTTTATCCCTGTTCACTAGATCAGCTCCTCCCTCTCTGGCCCTGTATATCCCTGTTCACTAGATCAGCTCCTCCCTCTCTGGCCCTGTATATCCCTGTTCACTAGATCAGCTCCTCCCTCTCTGGCCCTGTATATCCCTGTTCACTAGATCAGCTCCTCCCTCTCTGGCCCTGTATATCCCTGTTCACTAGATCAGCTCCTCCCTCTCTGGCCCTGTATATCCCTGTTCACTAGATCAGCTCCTCCCTCTCTGGCCCTGTATATCCCTGTTCACTGATCAGCTCCTCCCTCTCTGGCCCTGTATATCCCTGTTCACTAGATCAGCTCCTCCCTCTCTGGCCCTGTATATCCCTGTTCACTAGATCAGCTCCTCCCTCTCTGGCCCTGTATATCCCTGTTCACTAGATCAGCTCCTCCCTCTCTGGCCCTGTATATCCCTGATCACTAGATCAGCTCCGCCCTCTCTGGCCCTGTATATCCCTGTTCACTAGATCAGCTCCTCCCTCTCTGGCCCTGTTCACTAGATCAGCTCCTCCCCCTCTGGCCCTGTTTATCCCTGTTCACTAGATCAGCTCCTCCCTCTCTGGCCCTGTATATCCCTGTTCACTAGATCAGCTCCTCCCTCTCTGGCCCTGTATATCCCTGTTCACTAGATCAGCTCCTCCCTCTCTGGCCCTGTATATCCCTGTTCACTAGATCAGCTCCTCCCTCTCTGGCCCTGTATATCCCTGTTCACTAGATCAGCTCCTCCCTCTCTGGCCCTGTATATCCCTGTTCACTAGATCAGCTCCTCCCTCTCTGGCCCTGTATATCCCTGTTCACTGATCAGCTCCTCCCTCTCTGGCCCTGTATATCCCTGTTCACTAGATCAGCTCCTCCCTCTCTGGCCCTGTATATCCCTGTTCACTAGATCAGCTCCTCCCTCTCTGGCCCTGTATATCCCTGTTCACTAGATCAGCTCCTCCCTCTCTGGCCCTGTATATCCCTGTTCACTAGATCAGCTCCTCCCTCTCTGGCCCTGTTCACTAGATCAGCTCCTCCCTCTCTGGCCCTGTATATCCCTGTTCACTAGATCAGCTCCTCCCTCTCTGGCCCTGTATATCCCTGTTCACTAGATCAGCTCCTCCCTCTCTGGCCCTGTATATCCCTGATCACTAGATCAGCTCCGCCCTCTCTGGCCCTGTATATCCCTGTTCACTAGATCAGCTCCTCCCTCTCTGGCCCTGTTCACTAGATCAGCTCCTCCCCCTCTGGCCCTGTTTATCCCTGTTCACTAGATCAGCTCCTCCCTCTCTGGCCCTGTATATCCCTGTTCACTAGATCAGCTCCTCCCTCTCTGGCCCTGTATATCCCTGTTCACTAGATCAGCTCCTCCCTCTCTGGCCCTGTATATCCCTGTTCACTAGATCAGCTCCTCCCTCTCTGGCCCTGTATATCCCTGTTCACTAGATCAGCTCCTCCCTCTCTGGCCCTGTATATCCCTGTTCACTAGATCAGCTCCTCCCTCTCTGGCCCTGTATATCCCTGTTCACTGATCAGCTCCTCCCTCTCTGGCCCTGTATATCCCTGTTCACTAGATCAGCTCCTCCCTCTCTGGCCCTGTATATCCCTGTTCACTAGATCAGCTCCTCCCTCTCTGGCCCTGTATATCCCTGTTCACTAGATCAGCTCCTCCCTCTCTGGCCCTGTATATCCCTGATCACTAGATCAGCTCCGCCCTCTCTGGCCCTGTATATCCCTGTTCACTAGATCAGCTCCTCCCTCTCTGGCCCTGTTCACTAGATCAGCTCCTCCCCCTCTGGCCCTGTTTATCCCTGTTCACTAGATCAGCTCCTCCCTCTCTGGCCCTGTATATCCCTGTTCACTAGATCAGCTCCTCCCTCTCTGGCCCTGTATATCCCTGTTCACTAGATCAGCTCCTCCCTCTCTGGCCCTGTATATCCCTGTTCACTAGATCAGCTCCTCCCTCTCTGGCCCTGTATATCCCTGTTCACTAGATCAGCTCCTCCCTCTCTGGCCCTGTATATCCCTGTTCACTAGATCAGCTCCTCCCTCTCTGGCCCTGTATATCCCTGTTCACTGATCAGCTCCTCCCTCTCTGGCCCTGTATATCCCTGTTCACTAGATCAGCTCCTCCCTCTCTGGCCCTGTATATCCCTGTTCACTAGATCAGCTCCTCCCTCTCTGGCCCTGTATATCCCTGTTCACTGATCAGCTCCTCCCTCTCTGGCCCTGTATATCCCTGTTCACTAGATCAGCTCCTCCCTCTCTGGCCCTGTATATCCCTGTTCACTAGATCAGCTCCTCCCTCTCTGGCCCTGTATATCCCTGTTCACTAGATCAGCTCCTCCCTCTCTGGCCCTGTATATCCCTGTTCACTAGATCAGCTCCGCCCTCTCTGGCCCTGTTTATCCCTGTTCACTGATCAGCTATGAACTAGGACACCATCTGGCTTATCCTGACTGGAGAAGACAGTCCCACTAAAACATTATGGCAGGTGGTGTGAGCTGTAGATGTTGTCAGGTGGTGTGAGCTGTAGATGTTGGCAGGTGGTGTGAGCTGTAGATGTTGTCAGGTGGTGTGAGCTGTAGATGTTGTCAGGTGGTGTGAGCTGTAGATGTTGTCAGGAGGTGTGAGCTGTAGATGTTGTCAGGTGGTGTGAGCTGTAGATGTTGTCAGGTGGCGTGAGCTGTAGATGTTGTCAGGTGGTGTGAGCTGTAGATGTTGGCAGGTGGTGTGAGCTGTAGATGTTGGCAGGTGGTGTGAGCTGTAGATGTTGTCAGGTGGTGTGAGCTGTAGATGTTGTCAGGTGGTGTGAGCTGTAGATGTTGTCAGGTGGCGTGAGCTGTAGATGTTGTCAGGTGGCGTGAGCTGTAGATGTTGTCAGGTGGTGTGAGCTGTAGATGTTGTCAGGTGGTGTGAGCTGTAGATGTTGTCAGGTGGTGTGAGCTGTAGATGTTGTCAGGTGGTGTGAGCTGTAGATGTTGTCAGGTGGTGTGAGCTGTAGATGTTGTCAGGTGGTGTGAGCTGTAGATGTTGTCAGGTGGTGTGAGCTGTAGATGTTGTCAGGTGGTGTGAGCTGTAGATGTTGTCAGGTGGTGTGAGCTGTAGATGTTGTCAGGTGGTGTGAGCTGTAGATGTTGTCAGGTGGTGTGAGCTGTAGATGTTGTCAGGTGGTGTGAGCTGTAGATGTTGTCAGGTGGTGTGAGCTGTAGATGTTGTCAGGTGGTGTGAGCTGTAGATGTTGGCAGGTGGTGTGAGCTGTAGATGTTGGCAGGTGGTGTGAGCTGTAGATGTTGGCAGGTGGTGTGAGCTGTAGATGTTGGCAGGTGGTGTGAGCTGTAGATGTTGTCAGGTGGTGTGAGCTGTAGATGTTGTCAGGTGGTGTGAGCTGTAGATGTTGTCAGGTGGTGTGAGCTGTAGATGTTGTCAGGTGGTGTGAGCTGTAGATGTTGGCAGGTGGTGTGAGCTGTAGATGTTGGCAGGTGGTGTGAGCTGTAGATGTTGTCAGGTGGTGTGAGCTGTAGATGTTGGCAGGTGGTGTGAGCTGTAGATGTTGGCAGGTGGTGTGAGCTGTAGATGTTGGCAGGTGGTGTGAGCTGTAGATGTTGGCAGGTGGTGTGAGCTGTAGATGTTGTCAGGTGGTGTGAGCTGTAGATGTTGTCAGGTGGTGTGAGCTGTAGATGTTGTCAGGTGGTGTGAGCTGTAGATGTTGTCAGGTGGTGTGAGCTGTAGATGTTGTCAGGTGGTGTGAGCTGTAGATGTTGTCAGGTGGTGTGAGCTGTAGATGTTGTCAGGTGGTGTGAGCTGTAGATGTTGTCAGGTGGTGTGAGCTGTAGATGTTGTCAGGTGGTGTGAGCTGTAGATGTTGGCAGGTGGTGTGAGCTGTAGATGTTGGCAGGTGGTGTGAGCTGTAGATGTTGGCAGGTGGTGTGAGCTGTAGATGTTGTCAGGTGGTGTGAGCTGTAGATGTTGGCAGGTGGTGTGAGCTGTAGATGTTGGCAGGTGGTGTGAGCTGTAGATGTTGGCAGGTGGTGTGAGCTGTAGATGTTGGCAGGTGGTGTGAGCTGTAGATGTTGTCAGGTGGTGTGAGCTGTAGATGTTGGCAGGTGGTGTGAGCTGTAGATGTTGGCAGGTGGTGTGAGCTGTAGATGTTGGCAGGTGGTGTGAGCTGTAGATGTTGGCAGGTGGTGTGAGCTGTAGATGTTGTCAGGTGGTGTGAGCTGTAGATGTTGGCAGGTGGTGTGAGCTGTAGATGTTGGCAGGTGGTGTGAGCTGTAGATGTTGTCAGGTGGTGTGAGCTGTAGATGTTGGCAGGTGGTGTGAGCTGTAGATGTTGTCAGGTGGTGTGAGCTGTAGATGTTGTCAGGTGGTGTGAGCTGTAGATGTTGTCAGGTGGTGTGAGCTGTAGATGTTGTCAGGTGGTGTGAGCTGTAGATGTTGGCAGGTGGTGTGAGCTGTAGATGTTGGCAGGTGGTGTGAGCTGTAGATGTTGTCAGGTGGTGTGAGCTGTAGATGTTGTCAGGTGGTGTGAGCTGTAGATGTTGTCAGGTGGTGTGAGCTGTAGATGTTGTCAGGTGGTGTGAGCTGTAGATGTTGTCAGGTGGTGTGAGCTGTAGATGTTGTCAGGTGGTGTGAGCTGTAGATGTTGTCAGGTGGTGTGAGCTGTAGATGTTGTCAGGTGGTGTGAGCTGTAGATGTTGTCATTGAGGAAACGGACATTTTAACTCTTCAACCATCCTCTGTCTATAGTGCAGTCAGTCTGTTAGTCTCTGATTGGTGCTGCTCTGAGGCCAACTGATGACAGCTGCTTTACTGTTAATGCTCCTACAACTGGGACTGGTCGTGTGAATGGGTGAATGGCTGGTCGTGTGACTGGGTGAATGGCTGGTCTTGTGAATGGGTGAATGGCTGGTCTTGTGACTGGGTGAATGGCTGGTCGTGTGACTGGGTGAATGGCTGGTCGTGTGACTGGGTGAATGGCTGGTCTTGTGACTGGGTGAATGGCTGGTCTTGTGAATGGCTGGTCTTGTGAATGGCTGGTCTTGTGAATGGGTGAATGGCTGGTCTTGTGACTGGGTGAATGGCTGGTCGTGTGACTGGGTGAATGGCTGGTCGTGTGACTGGGTGAATGGCTGGTCTTGTGACTGGGTGAATGGCTGGTCTTGTGAATGGCTGGTCTTGTGAATGGCTGGTCTTGTGACTGGGTGAATGGCTGGTCTTGTGACTGGGTGAATGGCTGGTCGTGTGACTGGGTGAATGGCTGGTCTTGTGACTGGGTGAATGGCTGGTCGTGTGACTGGGTGAATGGCTGGTCGTGTGACTGGGTGAATGGCTGGTCTTGTGACTGGGTGAATGGTTGGTCTTGTGACTGGGTGAATGGCTGGTCTTGTGACTGGGTGAATGGCTGGTCTTGTGACTGGGTGAATGGTTGGTCTTGTGACTGGGTGAATGGCTGGTCTTGTGAATGGGTGAATGGCTGGTCTTGTGAATGGGTGAATGGCTGGTCTTGTGAATGGGTGAATGGCTGGTCTTGTGAATGGCTGGTCTTGTGAATGGCTGGTCTTGTGACTGGGTGAATGGCTGGTCTTGTGAATGGCTGGTCTTGTGAATGGCTGGTCTTGTGAATGGCTGGTCTTGTGACTGGGTGAATGGCTGGTCTTGTGACTGGGTGAATGGTTGGTCTTGTGACTGGGTGAATGGCTGGTCTTGTGAATGGGTGAATGGCTGGTCTTGTGAATGGGTGAATGGTTGGTCTTGTGACTGGGTGAATGGCTGGTCTTGTGAATGGGTGAATGGTTGGTCTTGTGACTGGGTGAATGGCTGGTCTTGTGAATGGGTGAATGGCTGGTCTTGTGACTGGGTGAATGGCTGGTCTTGTGACTGGGCGAATGGCTGGTCGTGTGACTGGGTGAATGGCTGTGTTATAAGGTGTCACTGTAATAGAAAATGTACTGTAAGGTGAGGCCTTTCATCTCTAACTTCTCTCTCTCCTATTGGTTGACTGATCTGACCTTTGACCTCTTCTCTCTCCTATAGGCTGACTGGTCCCTCAGGGTTCCTGACAGACGGACCAGGGAACTACAAGTACAAGACCAAGTGCACCTGGCTGATTGAGGGAAAGTCAGTTCAACTATAGACTAACAGCACCACATATCCCACAAATATACTTTTACATGATCTTTACATTTCAATCAGGGCAGTTATCAGTACAAGACCAAGTGAACCTGGGTGATTGAGGGAACGTCAGTTCAACTATAGACTAACGGCACCACAGCAACACGCGTCTACCCTGCACCATGTCACTGAAAGATGGGCCCAAGCTACAGTGTCAGTTTATTAGGTACACCGCCCCGTTCACCAAAATGTTTCGCTCCTACAGACAGTGAGTCGCATGGCCCAAGCAGGCATCGAGGCATTCAGTTACTGTTCTATTGAACGTTAAAATTGGCAAAACGAGTGATCTGAGCGACTTTGAGCCTGGTTATATCGTCGGTTCCAGTATCTCAGAAACGGCCTCCTGGGCTTTTCACACACAACAGTGTCCAGGGTTTACTGAGAATGGTGCGATAAACAAAAGACATCCAGTCAGCGGCAGTCCTGTGGGCGAAAACAGCTGGTTGATGAGAGAGGTCGAAGGAGAAATGCAAGAATCATGCAATCTAACAGGCGGGCCACAAACAGGCAAATAACTGCGTAGTACAACCGTGGTGTGCAGAACAGCATCTCGGAACACACAACTTGTAGGTCCTTGTCACGGATTGGCTATTGCAGCAGACGACCACACCGGGTTCCACTCCTATCAGCTAAAAACAAGAAGAATCGGATCCAGTGGGCACACTGTGACCAACACTGGTTCCTGTTGCGTCATGCTGATGGCAGAGTCAGGATATGGCCCCATCCTGCCTGGTGTCAATGGTACAGGCTGGTGGTGTAATGGTGTGGGGAATGTTTTCCTGGCACACGTTAGGTCCCTTGATACCAATTTGAGCAATGTTTCCATCCCCGAGTAAATCAGGCTGTTCTGGAGGCAAAGGGGGTGGCCGACCCCGGTACGTTGGGGTGGCCAACGTGGTCCTCTGTAGCTCAGCTGGTAGAGCACGGCGCTTGTAACGCCAGGGTAGTGGGTTCGATCCCCGGGACCACCCATACGTAAAAATGTATGCACACATGACTGTAAGTCGCTTTGGATAAAAGCGTCTGCTAAATGGCATATTATTATATTAGGTGGGTGTACCTAATAAACTGGCCATTGAGAGTCTATAGCCAAGCTTCTCTTAAAGATCAACCAAAAATATGTTGCTATTTATTAATAGAAAGTTATACTAAGTGATAATCTAAGCTAAGCTTCATAACATGCAGTGATGTTTGTATTAAAAGGTTTTGCCGTTTCATTCTCTATGCAAATCTAGATGTTTCATTTACATGAAGCGTGTAGGGCACGCAGTTATCAGGACGGAGTTATCAGCACTTAGCTTCAACCCAGTAGTTTATCTTCTGAATCCAAATCACAAGAATGTTGATAAAAACTAAGTGATAAACTGGAATGTAATAACCCATGTAGACATCTGCTCATTCTGCTGTGGGACTCTTAGAAGAGCAGAGCTGCTAGCTAATGAAGAGCAGAGCTGCTAGCTAATGAAGAGCAGAGCTGCTAGCTAATGAAGAGCAGAGCTGCTAGCTAATGAAGAGCAGAGCTGCTAGCTAATGAAGAGCAGAGCTGCTAGCTAATGAAGAGCAGAGCTGCTAGCTAATGAAGAGCAGAGCTGCTAGCTAATGAAGAGCAGAGCTGCTAGCTAATGAAGAGCAGAGCTGCTAGCTAATGAAGAGCAGAGCTGCTAGCTAATGAAGAGCAGAGCTGCTAGCTAATGAAGAGCAGAGCTGCTAGCTAATGAAGAGCAGAGCTGCTAGCTAATGAAGTGAGGGCAATCCACCGGCTGCAGCCCGAATGCCTCCCTATATAGTGCACTGCTTTTGACCAGGACCCAGAGGGCTTTAACAGGGCTCTGGTGTAAAGGAGTGCGCTATATAGAGAATAAGGTGTCGTTTGGGACGCGGACGGTGTCTTCTAGAACAACCCCACTGACCTCCAGCACCGGCCATCTGGTGCAGAGACAAAGATGTGATTGTGCTTTTTAATAGACTACTTATCCGTGACCAGACAACTTAAAATATCCCACTCTCATTCCTAACAACAAATCTCTCTGACCCTTCTGCCTCTGAATGATGTGATTTGTGAAAATGTAAAGTATTCCAGAGGTGAAGATATTGATATTTTTTTTACAAGCATTGCCAAGCATTACATGAGTGCTCATAGTAACAACATTTTTAATATTCTGGGTTTTCCGCTCCACTGAAAACTGTTGACCATTTAGCACTGAGCTTATAGCAATTACTTATTTCTTCAAATTGAACCACATGCAACCGTGAAATTCAGCCAAGACCCTTTTTCAACACCATCCTCAAACTGAAGTTTACCCAGATCCAGATTTAGCTTAACAGTGTTTCCTAGACCTGAGTTTATTCATGTTTAGTTGAACTCTTAATAGTTTTTTCCAACAGCATCCTAACTGTGTTCTGTCTCGGTCCTGCAGGCCCGACAGCATCCTAACTGTTCTGTCTCGGTCCTGCAGGCCCGACAGCATCCTAACTGTTCTGTCTCGGTCCTGCAGGCCCGACAGCATCCTAACTGTGTTCTGTCTCGGTCCTGCAGGCCCGACAGCATCCTAACTGTTCTGTCTCGGTCCTGCAGGCCCGACAGCATCCTAACTGTGTTCTGTCTCGGTCCTGCAGGCCCAACAGCATCCTAACTGTGTTCTGTCTCGGTCCTGCAGGCCCAACAGCATCCTAACTGTGTTCTGTCTCGGTCCTGCAGGCCCGACAGCATCCTAACTGTTCTGTCTCGGTCCTGCAGGCCCGACAGCATCCTAACTGTGTTCTGTCTCGGTCCTGCAGGCCCAACAGCATCCTAACTGTGTTCTGTCTCGGTCCTGCAGGCCCAACAGCATCCTAACTGTGTTCTGTCTCGGTCCTGCAGGCCCGACAGCATCCTAACTGTTCTGTCTCGGTCCTGCAGGCCCGACAGCATCCTAACTGTGTTCTGTCTCGGTCCTGCAGGCCCAACAGCATCCTAACTGTGTTCTGTCTCGGTCCTGCAGGCCCAACAGCATCCTAACTGTGTTCTGTCTCGGTCCTGCAGGCCCAACAGCATCCTAACTGTGTTCTGTCTCGGTCCTGCAGGCCCAACAGCATCCTAACTGTGTTCTGTCTCGGTCCTGCAGGCCCAACAGCATCCTAACTGTGTTCTGTCTCGGTCCTGCAGGCCCGACAGCATCCTAACTGTGTTCTGTCTCGGTCCTGCAGGCCCGACAGCATCCTAACTGTGTTCTGTCTCGGTCCTGCAGGCCCAACAGCATCCTAACTGTTCTGTCTCGGTCCTGCAGGCCCAACAGCATCCTAACTGTGTTCTGTCTCGGTCCTGCAGGCCCAACAGCATCCTAACTGTGTTCTGTCTCGGTCCTGCAGGCCCAACAGCATCCTAACTGTGTTCTGTCTCGGTCCTGCAGGCCCAACAGCATCCTAACTGTGTTCTGTCTCGGTCCTGCAGGCCCGACAGCATCCTAACTGTTCTGTCTCGGTCCTGCAGGCCCGACAGCATCCTAACTGTTCTGTCTCGGTCCTGCAGGCCCGACAGCATCCTAACTGTTCTGTCTCGGTCCTGCAGGCCCGACAGCATCCTAACTGTGTTCTGTCTCGGTCCTGCAGGCCCGACAGCATCCTAACTGTTCTGTCTCGGTCCTGCAGGCCCGACAGCATCCTAACTGTGTTCTGTCTCGGTCCTGCAGGCCCAACAGCATCCTAACTGTGTTCTGTCTCGGTCCTGCAGGCCCAACAGCATCCTAACTGTGTTCTGTCTCGGTCCTGCAGGCCCGACAGCATCCTAACTGTTCTGTCTCGGTCCTGCAGGCCCGACAGCATCCTAACTGTGTTCTGTCTCGGTCCTGCAGGCCCAACAGCATCCTAACTGTGTTCTGTCTCGGTCCTGCAGGCCCAACAGCATCCTAACTGTGTTCTGTCTCGGTCCTGCAGGCCCGACAGCATCCTAACTGTTCTGTCTCGGTCCTGCAGGCCCGACAGCATCCTAACTGTGTTCTGTCTCGGTCCTGCAGGCCCAACAGCATCCTAACTGTGTTCTGTCTCGGTCCTGCAGGCCCAACAGCATCCTAACTGTGTTCTGTCTCGGTCCTGCAGGCCCAACAGCATCCTAACTGTGTTCTGTCTCGGTCCTGCAGGCCCAACAGCATCCTAACTGTGTTCTGTCTCGGTCCTGCAGGCCCAACAGCATCCTAACTGTGTTCTGTCTCGGTCCTGCAGGCCCGACAGCATCCTAACTGTGTTCTGTCTCGGTCCTGCAGGCCCGACAGCATCCTAACTGTGTTCTGTCTCGGTCCTGCAGGCCCAACAGCATCCTAACTGTTCTGTCTCGGTCCTGCAGGCCCAACAGCATCCTAACTGTGTTCTGTCTCGGTCCTGCAGGCCCAACAGCATCCTAACTGTGTTCTGTCTCGGTCCTGCAGGCCCAACAGCATCCTAACTGTGTTCTGTCTCGGTCCTGCAGGCCCAACAGCATCCTAACTGTGTTCTGTCTCGGTCCTGCAGGCCCGACAGCATCCTAACTGTTCTGTCTCGGTCCTGCAGGCCCGACAGCATCCTAACTGTTCTGTCTCGGTCCTGCAGGCCCGACAGCATCCTAACTGTTCTGTCTCGGTCCTGCAGGCCCAACAGCATCCTAACTGTTCTGTCTCGGTCCTGCAGGCCCAACAGCATCCTAACTGTTCTGTCTCGGTCCTGCAGGCCCAACAGCATCCTAACTGTTCTGTCTCGGTCCTGCAGGCCCGACAGCATCCTCAGACTGAGGTTGGACCACTTTGCTACAGAGTGCAGCTGGGACCACCTGTATGTCTACGATGGGGACTCTATTTACACCCCTCTACTGGCTGCCTTCAGGTGGGTACAGGGAGGACGGGGGTGGTGGTGGTGGTGGGTACAGGGAGGACGGGGGTGGTGGTGGTGGTGGGTACAGGGAGGACGGTGGTGGTGGTGGTGGTGGTGGTGGGTACAGGGAGGACGGGGGTGGTGATGGGTACAGGGAGGATGGGGGTGGTGATGGGTACAGGGAGGACGGTGGTGGTGGTGGTGGTGGTGGTGGGTACAGGGAGGACGGGGGTGGTGGTGGTGGTGGGTACAGGGAGGACGGTGGTGGTGGTGGTGGTGGTGGTGGTGGTGGGTACAGGGAGGACGGTGGTGGTGGTGGTGGTGGTGGGTACAGGGAGGACGGTGGTGGTGGTGGTGGTGGGTACAGGGAGGACGGTGGTGGTGGTGGTGGTGGTGGGTACAGGGAGGACGGTGGTGGTGGTGGTGATTGTAGATGGTGGTGGTGGTGATTTTGTATTTGGTGGAAGCACAGTTCCCTCTGCGGAAGCATAGTTCCCGCTCAGCCCAGTCAAAACTGTTCGCTGCTCTGGCACCCCAATGGTGGAACAAGCTCCCTCACGACGCCAGGACAGCGGAGTCACTCACCACCTTCCGGAGACACTTGAAACCCCACCTCTTTAAGGAATACCTGGGATAGGATAAAGTAATCCTTCTACCCCCCCTTACCCCACCCCAAAGAAAAATAATAAAAATACATATTGTAAAGTGGTTGTCCCACTGGCTATCATAGGGTGAATGCACCAATTTGTAAGTCGCTCTGGATAAGAGCGTCTGCTAAATGACGTTAATGTAAAAATGTAATGTAAATGGTGTGATTGTAGTTGGTGGTGGTGATTATAGGTGGTGGTGATTATAGGTGGGGTGGTGATTATAGGTGGTGGTGATTATAGGTGGTGGTGATTATAGGTGGTGGTGATTATAGGTGGGGTGGTGATTATAGGTGGTGGTGGTGGTGGTGATTTATAGATGGGGGTGGTGATTATAGGTGGTGGTGGTGATTTATAGATGGGGGTGGTGATTATAGGTGGTGGTGGTGGTGATTGTAGTTGGTGATGATGAGCTGGACGATGATGATGGTGGTGGGTTGGTTTGACCTTGTGTTGGGGTAATAAGTGTTGTGACAGTGTAATGTATGAGAGATGTGCAGTGGAGAGAGAGACGTGTTATTCTGGGGTAAACCAGGAGTTGATCATAGACATCTGCTCCTCACTGCTGTCTTCAAACATTACATAAACTGTGGAATGTTTTGTCAACTTTGACGTGTTTTTAATTGAACATTTATTAACCTGCATGATGTTGATTTACCTGGGTAACGAGGAATTATGCAGGGTGTTGATGGGTGTTGTCCGTCCTTGTTGCAGTGGGTTGATAGTTCCTGAGCGCTATGGCAACGAGACGGTTCCGGAGGTGGTGTCACAGTCCGGTTACGCCCTCCTCCACTTCTTCAGCGACGCTGCTTATAACCTGACCGGCTTCAACATCTCATATAGGTAACCCTTAACCCCTGACCTTATAACCTGACCGGCTTCAACATCTCATATAGGTAACCCTTAACCCCTGACCTTATAACCTGACCGGCTTCAACATCTCATATAGGTAACCCTTAACCCCTGACCTCTATCCCCTGACCTTATAACCTGACTGGCTTCAACATCTCATATAGGTAACCCTTAACCCCTGACCTTATAACCTGACCGGCTTCAACATCTCATATAGGTAACCCTTAACCCCTGACCTTATAACCTGACTGGCTTCAACATCTCATATAGGTAACCCTTAACCCCTGACCTTATAACCTGACTGGCTTCAACATCTCATATAGGTAACCCTTAACCCCTGACCTTATAACCTGACTGGCTTCAACATCTCATATAGGTAACCCTTAACCCCTGACCTCTATCCCCTGACCTTATAACCTGACAGGCTTCAACATCTCATATAGGTAACCCTTAACCCCTGACCTTATAACCTGACCTTATAACCTGACTGGCTTCAACATCTCATATAGGTAACCCTTAACCCCTGACCTTATAACCTGACCGGCTTCAACATCTCCTATAGGTAACCCTTAACCCCTGACCTTATAACCTGACCTTATAACCTGACTGGCTTCAACATCTCATATAGGTAACCCTTAACCCCTGACCTTATAACCTGACCGGCTTCAACATCTCATATAGGTAACCCTTAACCCCTGACCTTATAACCTGACCGGCTTCAACATCTCATATAGGTAACCCTTAACCCCTGACCTCTATCCCCTGACCTTATAACCTGACCGGCTTCAACATCTCATATAGGTAACCCTTAACCCCTGACCTTATAACCTGACCGGCTTCAACATCTCCTATAGGTAACCCTTAACCCCTGACCTTATAACCTGACCGGCTTCAACATCTCATATAGGTAACCCTTAACCCCTGACCTCTATCCCCTGACCTTATAACCTGACTGGCTTCAACATCTCATATAGGTAACCCTTAACCCCTGACCTTATAACCTGACCGGCTTCAACATCTCATATAGGTAACCCTTAACCCCTGACCTCTATCCCCTGACCTTATAACCTGACCGGCTTCAACATCTCATATAGGTAACCCTTAACCCCTGACCTCTATCCCCTGACCTTATAACCTGACCGGCTTCAACATCTCATATAGGTAACCCTTAACCCCTGACCTTATAACCTGACCTTATAACCTGACTGTTCAGCATCTCCTACAGGTGAGTCTGGCCTCTCAGGGCCTCTCCTTAGTACCAGGTGAGTCTGGCCTCTCAGGGCCTCTCCTTAGTAACAGGTGAGTCTGGCCTCTCAGGGCCTCTTCTTAGTACCAGGTGAGTCTGGCCTCTCAGGGCCTCTTCTTAGTACCAGGTGAGTCTGGCCTCTCAGGGCCTCTTCTTAGTAACAGGTGAGTCTGGCCTCTCAGGGCCTCTCCTTAGTACCAGGTGAGTCTGGCCTCTCAGGGCCTCTTCTTAGTACCAGGTGAGTCTGGCCTCACAGGGCCTCTCCTTAGTAACAGGTGAGTCTGGCCTCTCAGGGCCTCTCCTTAGTAACAGGTGAGTCTGGCCTCTCAGGGCCTCTCCTTAGTACCAGGTGAGTCTGGCCTCTCAGGGCCTCTTCTTAGTACCAGGTGAGTCTGGCCTCACAGGGCCTCTCCTTAGTAACAGGTGAGCCAGTCGCTGCAGCAGGGCCTCTTCTTAGTAACAGGTGAGCCAGTCGCTGCAGCAGGGCCTCTTCTTAGTAACAGGTGAGCCAGTCGCTGCAGCAGGGCCTCTTCTTAGTAACAGGTGAGCCAGTCGCTGCAGCAGGGCCTCTTCTTAGTAACAGGTGAGCCAGTCGCTGCAGCAGGGCCTCTTCTTAGTAACAGGTGAGCCAGTCGCTGCAGCAGGGCCTCTTCTTTGTAACAGGTGAGCCAGTCGCTGCAGCAGCTCTTCTTAGTAACAGGTGAGCCAGTAGCTGCAGCAGGGCCTCTTCTTAGTAACAGGTGAGCCAGTCGCTGCAGCAGCTCTTCTTAGTAACAGGTGAGCCAGTCACTGCAGCAGCTCTTCTTAGTAACAGGTGAGCCAGTCGCTGCAGCAGGGCCTCTTCTTAGTAACAGGTGAGCCAGTCGCTGCAGCAGGGCCTCTTAGTACCAGGTGAGCCAGTCGCTGCAGCAGGGCCTCTTCTTAGTAACAGGTGAGCCAGTCGCTGCAGCAGCTCTTCTTAGTAACAGGTGAGCCAGTCGCTGCAGCAGGGCCTCTTCTTAGTAACAGGTGAGCCAGTCACTGCAGCAGGGCCTCTTCTTAGTAACAGGTGAGCCAGTCACTGCAGCAGGGCCTCTTCTTAGTAACAGGTGAGCCAGTCGCTGCAGCAGGGCCTCTTCTTAGTAACAGGTGAGCCAGTCGCTGCAGCAGCTCTTCTTAGTAACAGGTGAGCCAGTCGCTGCAGCAGGGCCTCTTCTTAGTAACAGGTGAGCCAGTAGCTGCAGGGCCTCTTCTTAGTAACAGGTGAGCCAGTCGCTGCAGCAGGGCCTCTTCTTAGTAACAGGTGAGCCAGTCGCTGCAGCAGGGCCTCTTCTTAGTAACAGGTGAGCCAGTCGCTGCAGCAGGGCCTCTTCTTAGTAACAGGTGAGCCAGTCGCTGCAGCAGGGCCTCTTCTTAGTAACAGGTGAGCCAGTCGCTGCAGCAGGGCCTCTTCTTAGTAACAGGTGAGCCAGTCGCTGCAGCAGGGCCTCTTCTTAGTAACAGGTGAGCCAGTCGCTGCAGCAGGGCCTCTTCTTAGTAACAGGTGAGCCAGTCGCTGCAGCAGGGCCTCTTCTTAGTAACAGGTGAGCCAGTCGCTGCAGCAGGGCCTCTTCTTAGTAACAGGTGAGCCAGTCGCTGCAGCAGGGCCTCTTCTTAGTAACAGGTGAGCCAGTCGCTGCAGCAGGGCCTCTTCTTAGTAACAGGTGAGCCAGTCGCTGCAGCAGGGCCTCTTCTTAGTAACAGGTGAGCCAGTCGCTGCAGCAGGGCCTCTTCTTAGTAACAGGTGAGCCAGTCGCTGCAGCAGGGCCTCTTCTTAGTAACAGGTGAGCCAGTCGCTGCAGCAGGGCCTCTTCTTAGTAACAGGTGAGCCAGTCGCTGCAGCAGGGCTTCTTAGTAACAGGTGAGCCAGTCGCTGCAGCAGGGCCTCTTCTTAGTAACAGGTGAGCCAGTCGCTGCAGCAGGGCCTCTTCTTAGTAACAGGTGAGCCAGTCGCTGCAGCAGGGCCTCTTCTTAGTAACAGGTGAGCCAGTCGCTGCAGCAGGGCCTCTTCTTAGTAACAGGTGAGCCAGTCGCTGCAGCAGGGCCTCTTCTTAGTAACAGGTGAGCCAGTCGCTGCAGCAGGGCCTCTTCTTAGTAACAGGTGAGCCAGTCGCTGCAGCAGGGCTTCTTAGTAACAGGTGAGCCAGTCGCTGCAGCAGGGCCTCTTCTTAGTAACAGGTGAGCCAGTCGCTGCAGCAGGGCCTCTTCTTAGTAACAGGTGAGCCAGTCGCTGCAGCAGGGCCTCTTCTTAGTAACAGGTGAGCCAGTCGCTGCAGCTGCTCTTCTTAGTAACAGGTGAGCCAGTCGCTGCAGCTGCTCTTCTTAGTAACAGGTGAGCCAGTCGCTGCAGCAGGGCCTCTTCTTAGTAACAGGTGAGCCAGTCGCTGCAGCAGCTCTTCTTAGTAACAGGTGAGCCAGTCGCTGCAGCAGCTCTTCTTAGTAACAGGTGAGCCAGTCGCTGCAGCAGGGCCTCTTCTTAGTAACAGGTGAGCCAGTCACTGCAGCAGGGCCTCTTCTTAGTAACAGGTGAGCCAGTCTCTGCAGCAGGGCCTCTTCTTAGTAACAGGTGAGCCAGTCGCTGCAGCAGGGCCTCTTCTTAGTAACAGGTGAGCCAGTCGCTGCAGCAGGGCCTCTTCTTAGTAACAGGTGAGCCAGTCGCTGCAGCAGGGCCTCTTCTTAGTAACAGGTGAGCCAGTCGCTGCAGCAGCTCTTCTTAGTAACAGGTGAGCCAGTCGCTGCAGCAGGGCCTCTTCTTAGTAACAGGTGAGCCAGTCGCTGCAGCAGGGCCTCTTCTTAGTAACAGGTGAGCCAGTCGCTGCAGCAGGGCCTCTTCTTAGTAACAGGTGAGCCAGTCGCTGCAGCTGCTCTTCTTAGTAACAGGTGAGCCAGTCGCTGCAGCAGGGCCTCTTCTTAGTAACAGGTGAGCCAGTCGCTGCAGCAGGGCCTCTTCTTAGTAACAGGTGAGCCAGTCGCTGCAGCAGGGCCTCTTCTTAGTAACAGGTGAGCCAGTCGCTGCAGCAGGGCCTCTTCTTAGTAACAGGTGAGCCAGCCAGTCAGCAGCTCTTCACCAAAAGAGGAAAGGTGCCACTTTGTTTTGTAAAACTGTATAAATATAGAAGGGAGTAGCAGGAAGAGGTTAGTTAGTTAGTTAGTTAGATGAGTTAGTTAACCAGGCTGGTTAGCCATGACCCTGACATCTGTGAAGGGCACGACACAAACTACCCAATGTCTCTCTCTGTAGTGTCTCATCGGGCCCCAGTGTCTCTCTCTCTCTGTAGTGTCTCATAGGGCCCCAGTGTCTCTCTCGCTCTCTGTAGTGTCTCATAGGGCCCCAGTGTCTCTCTCTCTGTAGTGTCTCATAGGGCCCCAGTGTCTCTCTCTCTGTAGTGTCTCATAGGGCCCCAGTGTCTCTCTCGCTCTCTGTAGTGTCTCATAGGGCCCCAGTGTCTCTCTCTCTGTAGTGTCTCATAGGGCCCCAGTGTCTCTCTCTCTCTCTGTAGTGTCTCATCGGGCCCCAGTGTCTCTCTCTCTGTAGTGTCTCATAGGGCCCCAGTGTCTCTCTCTCTCTGTAGTGTCTCATCAGGCCCCAGTGTCTCTCTCTCTCTGTAGTGTCTCATCAGGCCCCAGTGTCTCTCTCTGTAGTGTCTCATCAGGCCCCAGTGTCTCTCTCTCTGTGGTGTCTCATAGGGCCCCAGTGTCTCTCTCTCTCTGTAGTGTCTCATCAGGCCCCAGTGTCTCTCTCTCTCTCTCGTGTCTCATCAGGCCCCAGTGTCTCTCTCTCTGTAGTGTCTCATCAGGCCCCAGTGTCTCTCTCTCTCTGTAGTGTCTCATCAGGCCCCAGTGTCTCTCTCTCTCTGTAGTGTCTCATCAGGCCCCAGTGTCTCTCTCTCTCGTGTCTCATCAGGCCCCAGTGTCTCTCTCTCTGTAGTGTCTCATCAGGCCCCAGTGTCTCTCTCTCTCTGTAGTGTCTCATCAGGCCCCAGTGTCTCTCTCTCTGTAGTGTCTCATCAGGCCCCAGTGTCTCTCTCTCTGTGGTGTCTCATAGGGCCCCAGTGTCTCTCTCTCTCTGTAGTGTCTCATCAGGCCCCAGTGTCTCTCTCTCTCTGTAGTGTCTCATCAGGCCCCAGTGTCTCTCTCTCTCGTGTCTCATCAGGCCCCAGTGTCTCTCTCTCTGTAGTGTCTCATCAGGCCCCAGTGTCTCTCTCTCTCTGTAGTGTCTCATCAGGCCCCAGTGTCTCTCTCTCTGTAGTGTCTCATCAGGCCCCAGTGTCTCTCTCTCTGTGGTGTCTCATAGGGCCCCAGTGTCTCTCTCTCTCTGTAGTGTCTCATCGGGCCCCAGTGTCTCTCTCTCTCTCTCGTGTCTCATCGGGCCCCAGTGTCTCTCTCTCTCTCTCGTGTCTCAAAGAGCCGAGCCCAAACATCAAACCTTTCGACTGCTGCTGCCAGAACATGAGAGAACCAGACTCTTGCTCCAAAACATTTTGTTCTCAGGAATTTGTTGCTCTAGTAAAAAATCCCAGCTTTCTATCCCCCGTGTTGCTGTAATTCTACATTTTACAGGATTTGATGTTGTAGAGTTTTATATTATGAACCCCTTTGTCTCCTCCTCCTCATTAGCATACAGAATTAAACAATCAATCAGTATATTTAAATACCTTCTAACCTCATTCATCCATCGTTCTCTCTCTTACCTGTCTTTTTATCTCTCTCTCTCCCCCTTTCACCTCTCTGCCTCCCCTCCCCCCTCCCCCTTTCACCTCTCTCTGCCTCCCCTCCCCCAGGGTGAACACGTGTCCTAACAGCTGTTCTGGCCGAGGGGAGTGTCGCGTTGGGAACTCAACAGGTGCTGTGTATTGTGACTGTGATCCCAACTGGAAGGGCGAGGCCTGTGATATCCCATACTGCCTGTCAGACTGTGGATGGCCTGACGGGGGACACTGCTCTCAGGACACAAAGACATGTCGATGCCAGCCTGGGTGGCAAGGTGGGCACAGTCTCTATCTAACAACAAGCCTGGTGGGCACAGTCTCTATCTAACAACAAGCCTGGTGGGCACGGTCTCTATCTAACAACAAGCCTGGTGGGCACGGTCTCTATCTAACAACAAGCCTGGTGGGCACGGTCTCTATCTAACAACAAGCCTGGTGGGCACAGTCTCTATCTAACAACAAGCCTGGTGGGCACAGTCTCTATCTAACAACAAGCCTGGTGGGCACGGTCTCTATCTAACAACAAGCCTTTATGCTGATCTAGGATCAGTCAATATAATCTGATCTAAAAGTCCAAACGGATCCTAGATCAGAGCTCTTACCCTCAGCCACTAATGTTATTGACCTCTATAACCAAACTGTGCATTTTCTGATTGTATTCCACATATATGAGACTCATCACATTGTCTATGACCTTCTACATATAAGAGACTCATCACGTTCTCTATGACCTTCTACATATGAGAGACTCATCACGTTCTCTATGACCTGGATCTATTCATCCTGGAACGGTTTAATCCCAGCACAAGGCAAAAACAAATAATACATCACTATTAACTAGCTGTTATTGGCCCTCTGTTTTTATCATTAGTTTCTCTCACTCTTTTCCTCTCACTCTGTTTTTATCATTGTCTCTCACTCTCTCTCCTCTCTTTGTTGAAGAACCTTTGGCAGCGATTACTGCCTTGAGTCTTCTTGGGTATGATGCTACAAGCTTGGCACACCTGTATTTGGGGAGTTTCTCCCATTCTTCTCTGCAGATCCTCTCAAGCTCTGTCGGGTTGGATGGGGAGCGTTGCTGCACAGCTATTTTCAGGTCTCTCCAGAGATGTTCGATCGGGTTCAAGTCCGGGCTCTGGCTGAGCCACTAAAGGACATTCAGAGACTTGTCCCGAAGCCATTCCTGCGTTGTCTTGGCTGTGTGCTTATGGTCGTTGTCCTGTTGGAAGGTGAACCTTTGCCCCAGTCTGAGGTCCTGAGCGCTCTGGAGCAGGTTTTCATCAAGGATCTCTCTGTACTTTGCTCCGTTCATCTTTCCCTTGATCCTGACTAGTCTCCTAGTCTCCCTGCCTCTGAAAAACATCTCGACAGCATGATGCTGCCACCACCATGCTTCACCGTAGGGATGGTGCCAGGTTTCCTCCAGACGTGACGCTTGGCATTCAGGCCTAAGAGTTCAATCTGGTTTCATCAGACCAGAGACTCTTGTTTCTCATGGTCTGAGAGTCTTTAGGTGCCTTTTGGTGAACTCCAAGTCGGCTGTCATGTGCCTTTTACTGAGGAGTGGCTTCCGTCTGGCCACTCTACCATAAAGGCCTGATTGGTGGAATGCTGCAGAGATGGTTGTCCTTCTGGAAGGTTCTCAAATCTCCACAGAGGAACTATGGTGCTCTGTCAGAGTGACCATCAGGTTCTTGGTCACCTCCCTGACCAAGGCCCATCTCCCCCGATTGCTCAGTTTGGCCGATTCCAAACTTGGTGGTTCCAAACTTCTTCCATTTAAGAATGATGGAGGCCACTGTGTTCTTGGGGACCTTCAATGCTTCAGAAATGTTTTGGTACCCTTCTCCATATCTGTGCCTCGACACAATCCTGTCTCGGAGCTCTATGGACAATTCCTTCGACCTCATGGCTTGGTTTTTGCTCTGACATGCACTGTCAACTGTGGGACCTTATATTGACAGGTGTGTGCCTTTCCAAATCATGTCCAATCAATTCAATTTACCACAGGTGGACTCCAATCAAGTTGTAGAAACATCTCCAGGGTGATCAATGGAAACAGGCAGCACCTGAGCTCAATTTCGAGTCTCATAGCAAAGGGTCTGAATACTTATGTAAATAAGGTATTTCTGTTTATTTGTAATACATTTGCAAAACATTCTAAAAACCTTTTTTTGCGTTTTCAGTATGGGGTATTGTGTGTAGATTGCTAAGGATTTTTTGTTATTTAATCAATTTTAGAATAAGGCTGTAACGTATCAAAGTGGAAGAAGTCAAGGGGTCTGAATACTTTCCGAAGGCACTGTACATGTACAAATTACCTCCACTAACCTGTACCCCCGCACATTGACTCGGTACCGGTACCCCTGTATATAGCCTCGTTATTGTATTGTGTTACTTTTGATTAATTTTTACTTTAGTTTATTTAGTAAATATTTTCTTGACTCTTTCTTGAACTGCATTGTTGGTTAAGGGCTTGTCAGTAAGCATTTCACTGTAATGTCTACACCTGTTGTATTTGGCGCATGTGACCAATAAAGATTGATTAGATTAGATTAGTCTACACTGGTTGTTTACCATGATAACATTTGGAGGCATTTGTTCGGTTTATGTATAAAATAAAAAAGTACATACCGGTCGTAACAAATTAAATTCCATATTTGGTGACTAACAAACGTATTTTGACATTAGAAAGCTCACAGTTAATAGTGTTTAACATGATTTAATGGCTACCTCATCTCTGTACCCCACACATACAATTATCTGTAAGGTCACTCAGTCGAGCAGTGAGGTTTTCCAATGCCTAACAAAGAAGGGCACTGAAGTCATTCATGTGACAAAATACAATTTGATTTGGTAAATACATTTACATTTACATTTTAGTCATTTAGCAGACACTCTTATCCAGAGCGACTTAGTTAAGTTATTTTTTAATTTTTTTTATTTCATACTGGCCCCCCGTTGGAATCAAACCCACAACCCTGGCGTTGCAAACGCCATGCTCTACCAACTGAGCTACATCCCTGCCAGCCATTCCCTCCCCTACCTTGGACGACGCTGGGCCAATTGTGCGCCGCCCCATGGGTCTCCCGGTCGCGGCCGGCTACGACAGAGAGTAGGTGTCCTTTGGGATGCAATCAGCTGTTCATTTACACTGGACAATACTGTGGAGATATTATAGTCAGCTGTTCATTACACTGGACAATACTGTGGAGATATTATAGTCAGCTGTTCATTACACTGGACAATACTGTGGAGATATTATAGTCAGCTGTTCATTACACTGGACAATACTGTGGAGATATTATAGTCAGCTGTTCATTACACTGGACAATACTGTGGAGATATTATAGTCAGCTGTTCATTACACTGGACAATACTGTGGAGATATTATAGTCAGCTGTTCATTACACTGGACAATACTGTGGAGATATTATAGTCAGCTGTTCATTACACTGGACAATACTGTGGAGATATTATAGTCAGCTGTTCATTACACTGGACAATACTGTGGAGATATTATAGTCAGCTGTTCATTACACTGGACAATACTGTGGAGATATTATAGTCGGCTGTTCATTACACTGGACAATACTGTGGAGATATTATAATAGTATTGCACCATGACAGTTGAAAACAGAAGTATTTTTTTAAATATATGTTTTACCCAAAGTGGATTTCTGTTTTCTCATTGAAAAGTGTTTCTTGTTCTCTTGGCCTTCGTCAGAGCTTTTAAACTAAATATTAAACCATCGTTTAATTTCTGAATGTGTCGGCACCAGGGACTTGGGATGTGGCTGCGTTATTGATGTCATGTTAATCAGGCCTTTTGATATGAACATATAGTCCCCTGTAGCTCAGTTGGTAGAGCATGGCGCTTGCAACGCCAGGTTTGTGGGTTCGTTTCCCACGGGGGGGCCAGTATGAAAATGTATGCACTCACTAACTGTAAGTCGCTCTGGATAAGAGCGTCTGCTAAATGACTAAAATGTAAATGGATTGTTTTAGTTTTGTAGGCTAGTATACTTATTTATTGAATTAATGGATCACGGCTTAGCAGTAATGCTGATCTCGTTCCCAATGATCAGTGCTTTAGTTTGTTATGTTGTCCAGTGGTTCTGAATTTGCACCCGACTTTTTTCTGTGCAATAGCCTTTTGATTTGAAAAGTTTTGGTTTGTGTACTAGGCTATTTTGATTTAATTTAATTTATACACTACCGGTCAAAAGTTGTAGATCACCTACTAATTCAAGGGCTCTTCTCAATTTTTTACTATTTTCTACATTGTAGAATAATAGTGAAGACATCATAACTTAACAAAACTGATTGGCTCAAACGCATTAAGAAGGAAAGAAATTCCACAAATTAACTTTTTAAGAAGGCACACCTGTTAATTGAAATGCATTCCAGGTGACTACCTCATGAATCTGGTTGAGAGAATGCCAAGAGTGTGCAAAGCTGTCATCAAGGCAAAGGGTGGCTATTTGAAGAATCTCAAATATAAAATATATTTTGATTTGTTTAACACTTTTTTTGGGGGGTACTAGATGATTCCATATGTGTTATTTCATCGTTTTGATGTCTTCACTATTATTCCACAATGTAGAAAATAGTAAAAATAAAGAAAAACCCTTGAATGAGTAGGTGTTCTAAAACTTTTGACCAGTAGTGGACGATACAGCACTTTGGTTTCACTAATCATTTGGTTCCATTTCAAAATATGAATGTGTATTTAATTAAATATGATATATGGGCTACGGTGTAGGTCGTAAGTGATAGTCTGCAGATAACCAGGTTAGTCACTCATCCATCTTCTGTCGTCCATCAGGTCCAGACTGCTCTGTGTCCGTCCCAGCCAGCTCCTCGTTCTGGCAGAGGGAGGAGTACCCCGAGCCAGGTCTGGCCAGGGCTTCCCACAAGGCCGTAGTGGACCAGGGGGTCATGTGGGTCGTTGGGGGTTACGTCTTCAACTCCTCAGACTACCAGATGATTCAAGCGTAAGTACTGCATTTGTATTTATTATGGATCCCTGTTCCTGCCAAGGCAGCAGCTACTCTTCCCTGGGGTTTATTATGGATCCCCATTAGTTCCTGCCAAGGCAGCAGATACTCTTCCTTGGGGTTTATTATGGATCCCCATTAGTTCCTGCCAAGGCAGCAGATACTCTTCCTTGGGGTTTATTATGGATCCCCATTAGTTCCTGCCAAGGCAGCAGCTACTCTTCCTGGGGTTTATAATGGCTCCCCATTAGTTCCTGCCAAGGCAACAGCTTCTCTTCCTGGGGTTTATTATGGATCCCCATTAGT
>NW_028160742.1:5000-37500 GCF_964263955.1 Coregonus lavaretus
ACTGTCTGAGTCCCAAACAGCACCCTATTCCCTACTGTCTGCGTCCCAAACAGCACCCTATTCCCTACTGTCTGAGTCCCAAACAGCACCCTATTCCCTACCTTCTGCGTCCCAAACAGCACCCTATTCCCTACTGTCTGCGTCCCAAACAGCACCCTATTCCCTACTGTCTGAGTCCCAAACAGCACCCTATTCCTTACTGTCTGAGTCCCAAACAGCACCCTATTCCCTACTGTCTGAGTCCCAAACAGCACCCTATTCCCTACTGTCTGCGTCCCAAACAGCACCCTATTCCCTACTGTCTGCGTCCCAAACAGCACCCTATTCCCTACTGTCTGAATCCCAAACAGCACCCTATTCCCTACTGTCTGAGTCCCAAACAGCACCCTATTCCCTACCTTCTGCGTCCCAAACAGCACCCTATTCCCTACTGTCTGACTCCCAAACAGCACCCTATTCCCTACACTCTGCGTCCCAAACAGCACCCTATTCCCTACTGTCTGAATCCCAAACAGCACCCTATTCCCTACTGTCTGCGTCCCAAACAGCACCCTATTCCCTACTGTCTGAGTCCCAAACAGCACCCTATTCCCTACCTTCTGCGTCCCAAACAGCACCCTATTCCCTACTCTCTGAGTCCCAAACAGCACCCTATTCCCTACCTTCTGCGTCCCAAACAGCACCCTATTCCCTACTGTCTGAGTCCCAAACAGCACCCTATTCCCTACACTCTGCGTCCCAAACAGCACCCTATTCCCTACTGTCTGAATCCCAAACAGCACCCTATTCCCTACTGTCTGCGTCCCAAACAGCACCCTATTCCCTACTGTCTGAGTCCCAAACAGCACCCTATTCCCTACCTTCTGCGTCCCAAACAGCACCCTATTCCCTACTGTCTGAGTCCCAAACAGCACCCTATTCCCTACTGTCTGAGTCCCAAACAGCACCCTATTCCCTACTGTCTGAGTCCCAAACAGCACCCTATTCCTTACTGTCTGAGTCCCAAACAGCACCCTATTCCCTACTGTCTGAGTCCCAAACAGCACCCTATTCCCTACTGTCTGCGTCCCAAACAGCACCCTATTCCCTACTGTCTGCGTCCCAAACAGCACCCTATTCCCTACTGTCTGAGTCCCAAACAGCACCCTATTCCCTACACTCTGCGTCCCAAACAGCACCCTATTCCCTACTGTCTGAATCCCAAACAGCACCCTATTCCCTACTGTCTGCGTCCCAAACAGCACCCTATTCCCTACTGTCTGAGTCCCAAACAGCACCCTATTCCCTACCTTCTGCGTCCCAAACAGCACCCTATTCCCTACTGTCTGAGTCCCAAACAGCACCCTATTCCCTACCTTCTGCGTCCCAAACAGCACCCTATTCCCTACTGTCTGAGTCCCAAACAGCACCCTATTCCCTACACTCTGCGTCCCAAACAGCACCCTATTCCCTACTGTCTGAATCCCAAACAGCACCCTATTCCCTACTGTCTGCGTCCCAAACAGCACCCTATTCCCTACTGTCTGAGTCCCAAACAGCACCCTATTCCCTACTGTCTGCGTCCCAAACAGCACCCTATTCCCTACTGTCTGAGTCCCAAACAGCACCCTATTCCCTACTGTCTGAGTCCCAAACAGCACCCTATTCCCTACTGTCTGAGTCCCAAACAGCACCCTATTCCTTACTGTCTGAGTCCCAAACAGCACCCTATTCCCTACTGTCTGAGTCCCAAACAGCACCCTATTCCCTACTGTCTGCGTCCCAAACAGCACCCTATTCCCTACTGTCTGCGTCCCAAACAGCACCCTATTCCCTACTGTCCGAGTCCCAAACAGCACCCTATTCCCTACTGTCTGAGTCCCAAACAGCACCCTATTCCCTACTGTCTGAGTCCCAAACAGCACCCTATTCCCTACTGTCTGAGTCCCAAACAGCACCCTATTCCCTACTGTCTGCGTCCCAAACAGCACCCTATTCCCTACTGTCTGAGTCCCAAACAGCACCCTATTCCCTACTGTCTGCGTCCCAAACAGCACCCTATTCCCTACTGTCTGCGTCCCAAACAGCACCCTATTCCCTACTGTCTGAGTCCCAAACAGCACCCTATTCCCTACTGTCTGCGTCCCAAACAGCACCCTATTCCCTACTGTCTGCGTCCCAAACAGCACCCTATTCCCTACTGTCTGAGTCCCAAACAGCACCCTATTCCTTACTGTCTGAGTCCCAAACAGCACCCTATTCCCTACTGTCTGAGTCCCAAACAGCACCCTATTCCCTACTGTCTGCGTCCCAAACAGCACCCTATTCCCTACTGTCTGAGTCCCAAACAGCACCCTATTCCTTACTGTCTGAGTCCCAAACAGCACCCTGTTCCCTACACTCTGCGTCCCAAACAGCACCCTATTCCCTACTGTCTGCGTCCCAAACAGCACCCTATTCCCTACTGTCTGAATCCCAAACAGCACCCTATTCCCTACTGTCTGAGTCCCAAACAGCACCCTATTCCCTACCTTCTGCGTCCCAAACAGCACCCTATTCCCTACTGTCTGAGTCCCAAACAGCACCCTATTCCCTACTGTCTGCGTCCCAAACAGCACCCTATTCCCTACCGTCTGAGTCCCAAACAGCACCCTATTCCCTACTGTCTGAATCCCAAACAGCACCCTATTCCCTACCGTCTGCGTCCCAAACAGCACCCTATTCCCTACTGTCTGAGTCCCAAACAGCACCCTATTCCTTACTGTCTGAGTCCCAAACAGCACCCTGTTCCCTACACTCTGCGTCCCAAACAGCACCCTATTCCCTACTGTCTGCGTCCCAAACAGCACCCTATTCCCTACTGTCTGCGTCCCAAACAGCACCCTATTCCCTACTGTCTGAGTCCCAAACAGCACCCTGTTCCCTACACTCTGCGTCCCAAACAGCACCCTATTCCCTACTGTCTGAATCCCAAACAGCACCCTATTCCCTACTGTCTGCGTCCCAAACAGCACCCTATTCCCTACTGTCTGAGTCCCAAACAGCACCCTATTCCCTACTGTCTGCGTCCCAAACAGCACCCTATTCCCTACTGTCTGAGTCCCAAACAGCACCCTATTCCCTACTGTCTGAGTCCCAAACAGCACCCTATTCCCTACTGTCTGAGTCCCAAACAGCACCCTATTCCTTACTGTCTGAGTCCCAAACAGCACCCTATTCCCTACTGTCTGAGTCCCAAACAGCACCCTATTCCCTACTGTCTGCGTCCCAAACAGCACCCTATTCCCTACTGTCTGCGTCCCAAACAGCACCCTATTCCCTACTGTCCGAGTCCCAAACAGCACCCTATTCCCTACTGTCTGAGTCCCAAACAGCACCCTATTCCCTACTGTCTGAGTCCCAAACAGCACCCTATTCCCTACTGTCTGAGTCCCAAACAGCACCCTATTCCCTACTGTCTGCGTCCCAAACAGCACCCTATTCCCTACTGTCTGAGTCCCAAACAGCACCCTATTCCCTACTGTCTGCGTCCAAAACAGCACCCTATTCCCTACACTCTGCGTCCCAAACAGCACCCTATTCCCTACTGTCTGAGTCCCAAACAGCACCCTATTCCCTACTGTCTGCGTCCCAAACAGCACCCTATTCCCTACTGTCTGAGTCCCAAACAGCACCCTATTCCTTACTGTCTGAGTCCCAAACAGCACCCTATTCCCTACTGTCTGAGTCCCAAACAGCACCCTATTCCCTACTGTCTGCGTCCCAAACAGCACCCTATTCCCTACTGTCTGAGTCCCAAACAGCACCCTATTCCTTACTGTCTGAGTCCCAAACAGCACCCTGTTCCCTACACTCTGCGTCCCAAACAGCACCCTATTCCCTACTGTCTGCGTCCCAAACAGCACCCTATTCCCTACTGTCTGAATCCCAAACAGCACCCTATTCCCTACTGTCTGAGTCCCAAACAGCACCCTATTCCCTACCTTCTGCGTCCCAAACAGCACCCTATTCCCTACTGTCTGAGTCCCAAACAGCACCCTATTCCCTACTGTCTGCGTCCCAAACAGCACCCTATTCCCTACCGTCTGAGTCCCAAACAGCACCCTATTCCCTACTGTCTGAATCCCAAACAGCACCCTATTCCCTACCGTCTGCGTCCCAAACAGCACCCTATTCCCTACTGTCTGAGTCCCAAACAGCACCCTATTCCTTACTGTCTGAGTCCCAAACAGCACCCTGTTCCCTACACTCTGCGTCCCAAACAGCACCCTATTCCCTACTGTCTGCGTCCCAAACAGCACCCTATTCCCTACTGTCTGCGTCCCAAACAGCACCCTATTCCCTACTGTCTGAGTCCCAAACAGCACCCTGTTCCCTACACTCTGCGTCCCAAACAGCACCCTATTCCCTACTGTCTGAGTCCCAAACAGCACCCTATTCCCTACTGTCTGAGTCCCAAACAGCACCCTATTCCCTACTGTCTGAGTCCCAAACAGCACCCTATTCCCTACTGTCTGCGTCCCAAACAGCACCCTATTCCCTACTGTCTGAGTCCCAAACAGCACCCTATTCCCTACTGTCTGAGTCCCAAACAGCACCCTATTCCTTACTGTCTGAGTCCCAAACAGCACCCTATTCCCTACTGTCTGAGTCCCAAACAGCACCCTATTCCCTACTGTCTGCGTCCCAAACAGCACCCTATTCCCTACTGTCTGCGTCCCAAACAGCACCCTATTCCCTACTGTCCGAGTCCCAAACAGCACCCTATTCCCTACTGTCTGAGTCCCAAACAGCACCCTATTCCCTACTGTCTGAGTCCCAAACAGCACCCTATTCCCTACTGTCTGCGTCCCAAACAGCACCCTATTCCCTACTGTCTGCGTCCCAAACAGCACCCTATTCCCTACTGTCTGAGTCCCAAACAGCACCCTATTCCTTACTGTCTGAGTCCCAAACAGCACCCTATTCCCTACTGTCTGAGTCCCAAACAGCACCCTATTCCCTACTGTCTGCGTCCCAAACAGCACCCTATTCCCTACTGTCTGAGTCCCAAACAGCACCCTATTCCCTACTGTCTGAGTCCCAAACAGCACCCTGTTCCCTACACTCTGCGTCCCAAACAGCACCCTATTCCCTACTGTCTGCGTCCCAAACAGCACCCTATTCCCTACTGTCTGAATCCCAAACAGCACCCTATTCCCTACTGTCTGAGTCCCAAACAGCACCCTATTCCCTACCTTCTGCGTCCCAAACAGCACCCTATTCCCTACTGTCTGAGTCCCAAACAGCACCCTATTCCCTACTGTCTGCGTCCCAAACAGCACCCTATTCCCTACCGTCTGAGTCCCAAACAGCACCCTATTCCCTACTGTCTGAATCCCAAACAGCACCCTATTCCCTACCGTCTGCGTCCCAAACAGCACCCTATTCCCTACTGTCTGAGTCCCAAACAGCACCCTATTCCTTACTGTCTGAGTCCCAAACAGCACCCTGTTCCCTACACTCTGCGTCCCAAACAGCACCCTATTCCCTACTGTCTGCGTCCCAAACAGCACCCTATTCCCTACTGTCTGCGTCCCAAACAGCACCCTATTCCCTACTGTCTGAGTCCCAAACAGCACCCTGTTCCCTACACTCTGCGTCCCAAACAGCACCCTATTCCCTACTGTCTGAGTCCCAAACAGCACCCTATTCCCTACTGTCTGAGTCCCAAACAGCACCCTATTCCCTACTGTCTGAGTCCCAAACAGCACCCTATTCCCTACTGTCTGCGTCCCAAACAGCACCCTATTCCCTACTGTCTGAGTCCCAAACAGCACCCTATTCCCTACTGACTGAGTCCCAAACAGCACCCTATTCCTTACTGTCTGAGTCCCAAACAGCACCCTATTCCCTACTGTCTGAGTCCCAAACAGCACCCTATTCCCTACTGTCTGCGTCCCAAACAGCACCCTATTCCCTACTGTCTGCGTCCCAAACAGCACCCTATTCCCTACTGTCCGAGTCCCAAACAGCACCCTATTCCCTACTGTCTGAGTCCCAAACAGCACCCTATTCCCTACTGTCTGAGTCCCAAACAGCACCCTATTCCCTACTGTCTGAGTCCCAAACAGCACCCTATTCCCTACTGTCTGCGTCCCAAACAGCACCCTATTCCCTACTGTCTGAGTCCCAAACAGCACCCTATTCCCTACTGTCTGCGTCCCAAACAGCACCCTATTCCCTACACTCTGCGTCCCAAACAGCACCCTATTCCCTACTGTCTGAGTCCCAAACAGCACCCTATTCCCTACTGTCTGCGTCCCAAACAGCACCCTATTCCCTACTGTCTGCGTCCCAAACAGCACCCTATTCCCTACTGTCTGAGTCCCAAACAGCACCCTATTCCCTACCTTCTGCGTCCCAAACAGCACCCTATTCCCTACTGTCTGAGTCCCAAACAGCACCCTATTCCCTACTGTCTGCGTCCCAAACAGCACCCTATTCCCTACCGTCTGAGTCCCAAACAGCACCCTATTCCCTACTGTCTGAATCCCAAACAGCACCCTATTCCCTACCGTCTGCGTCCCAAACAGCACCCTATTCCCTACTGTCTGAGTCCCAAACAGCACCCTATTCCTTACTGTCTGAGTCCCAAACAGCACCCTGTTCCCTACACTCTGCGTCCCAAACAGCACCCTATTCCCTACTGTCTGCGTCCCAAACAGCACCCTATTCCCTACTGTCTGCGTCCCAAACAGCACCCTATTCCCTACTGTCTGAGTCCCAAACAGCACCCTGTTCCCTACACTCTGCGTCCCAAACAGCACCCTATTCCCTACTGTCTGAGTCCCAAACAGCACCCTATTCCCTACTGTCTGAGTCCCAAACAGCACCCTATTCCCTACTGTCTGAGTCCCAAACAGCACCCTATTCCCTACTGACTGCGTCCCAAACAGCACCCTATTCCCTACTGTCTGAGTCCCAAACAGCACCCTATTCCCTACTGTCTGAGTCCCAAACAGCACCCTATTCCCTACTGTCTGAGTCCAAAACAGCACCCTATTCCCTACTGTGTGCGTCCCAAACAGCACCCTATTCCCTACTGTCTGAGTCCCAAACAGCACCCTATTCCCTACTGTCTGAGTCCCAAACAGCACCCTATTCCCTACTGTCTGAGTCCCAAACAGCACCCTATTCCCTACTGTCTGAGTCCCAAACAGCACCCTATTCCCTACTGTCTGCGTCCCAAACAGCACCCTATTCCCTACTGTCTGCGTCCCAAACAGCACCCTATTCCCTACTGTCTGAGTCCCAAACAGCACCCTATTCCCTACTGTCTGAGTCCCAAACAGCACCCTATTCCCTACCTTCTGAGTCCCAAACAGCACCCTATTCCCTACTGTCTGAGTCCCAAACAGCACCCTATTCCCTACTGTCTGCGTCCCAAACAGCACCCTATTCCCTACTGTCTGAGTCCCAAACAGCACCCTATTCCCTACTGTCTGCGTCCCAAACAGCACCCTATTCCCTACTGGCTGCGTCCCAAACAGCACCCTATTCCCTACTGTCTGAGTCCCAAACAGCACCCTATTCCCTACTGTCTGCGTCCCAAACAGCACCCTATTCCCTACTGTCTGCGTCCCAAACAGCACCCTATTCCCTACTGTCTGAGTCCCAAACAGCACCCTATTCCTTACTGTCTGAGTCCCAAACAGCACCCTATTCCCTACTGTCTGAGTCCCAAACAGCACCCTATTCCCTACTGTCTGCGTCCCAAACAGCACCCTATTCCCTACTGGATGAGTCCCAAACAGCACCCTATTCCTTACTGTCTGAGTCCCAAACAGCACCCTGTTCCCTACACTCTGCGTCCCAAACAGCACCCTATTCCCTACTGTCTGCGTCCCAAACAGCACCCTATTCCCTACTGTCTGAATCCCAAACAGCACCCTATTCCCTACTGTCTGAGTCCCAAACAGCACCCTATTCCCTACCGTCTGCGTCCCAAACAGCACCCTATTCCCTACTGTCTGAGTCCCAAACAGCACCCTATTCCCTACTGTCTGCGTCCCAAACAGCACCCTATTCCCTACCGTCTGAGTCCCAAACAGCACCCTATTCCCTACTGTCTGAATCCCAAACAGCACCCTATTCCCTACCTTCTGCGTCCCAAACAGCACCCTATTCCCTACTGTCTGAGTCCCAAACAGCACCCTATTCCCTACTGTCTGAGTCCCAAACAGCACCCTATTCCTTACTGTCTGAGTCCCAAACAGCACCCTGTTCCCTACACTCTGCGTCCCAAACAGCACCCTATTCCCTACTGTCTGCGTCCCAAACAGCACCCTATTCCCTACTGTCTGCGTCCCAAACAGCACCCTATTCCCTACTGTCTGAGTCCCAAACAGCACCCTGTTCCCTACACTCTGCGTCCCAAACAGCACCCTATTCCCTACTGTCTGCGTCCCAAACAGCACCCTATTCCCTACCGTCTGCGTCCCAAACAGCACCCTATTCCCTACCGTCTGCGTCCCAAACAGCACCCTATTCCCTACTGTCTGAGTCCCAAACAGCACCCTATTCCCTACTGTCTGAGTCCCAAACAGCACCCTATTCCTTACTGTCTGAGTCCCAAACAGCACCCTGTTCCCTACACTCTGCGTCCCAAACAGCACCCTATTCCCTACCTTCTGCGTCCCAAACAGCACCCTATTCCCTACACTCTGCGTCCCAAACAGCACCCTATTCCCTACTGTCTGAGTCCCAAACAGCACCCTGTTCCCTACTGTCTGAGTCCCAAACAGCACCCTATTCCCTACCTTCTGCGTCCCAAACAGCACCCTATTCCCTACTGTCTGCGTCCCAAACAGCACCCTATTCCCTACATACTGCACTACCTGACCTATATAGGGAATAGAGGTTTTGGCTGAGATCCTGAACATAATGTTATACAGTCCTTCGCTTTGATTCTACAGACTATAATGACAGTGTTGTGTTACACTGGAATGACTTTTCATTCTTGCATCAACTTGATGGCCTGCATTCGATCTGTTGCCTGGGACTGGCTGTGTGTAACTATGGTTTCCTCTGTTACTGTGTTGTGATGCTTTTGAAGTCAATATAACTTTCTGAAATGTCTCTGTGATGTGTGGACACCACAAGGAATGGAAAGAGACGCCATGCTTTGAAATGCATGCATTGTAACTCATGCAGAAATGTAAAAAAAAAAAATGTTGCAGATATTTAACCATCTGTCTCAAACATCCATGGCTTCATCATTCTCCTCTTTCTCCCCGGCACCCTCCTTTACCTACTGTCCTCAGTGCTGGCATTCTCTCTCCATCTGGAATGAAAGGTAACAAGCATCAGTGGATTTGAATGCGTTCTAGACCCGTGACTTCCTCTACCTTTCATACACATTTTTATTGTACAGGGTTTTGTAAGATACAGTTAGTGAATACAGTATGTTGAGTGAAATGGATATAAAAACACGTCTCTAGCGGACGGTAAATCCCAGGTTATTTCTAGTATTGACTCAGGATGTGTTTGGCAGATTTAGGAGCGTACAGGTCAATGTTTTTCACTAATGGAGCCTGTAGCCTTGGACCTGCCTAAGTGGAGCAATGACTCAGAGAGAGGGAGAGGGAGAGGGAGAGGGAGAGAGAGAGAGAGAGAGAGAGAGAGAGAGAGAGAGAGAGAGAGAGAGAGAGAGAGAGAGAGAGAGAGAGAGAGAGAGAGAGAGAGAGAGAGAGAGAGAGAGAGAGAGAGAGAGAGAGAGAGAGAGAGAGAGAGAGAGAGAGAGAGAGAGAGAGAGAGAGAGAGAGAGAGAGAGAGAGAGAGAGAGAGAGAGAGAGAGAGAGAGAGAGAGAGAGAGAGAGAGAGAGAGAGAGCGCGAAAGAGGGAAGGAGGGAAGGGAGAGAGAGTGGCACAGCGATAGATAGAGAGAGAGGGAGAAAGAGAGAGAGAACAGGGGATTTCCCCTGAAACACAGGACAGAACAGAACAGCTCTGTGTTACAGTATTCACATTAAAACAACATGTCTGGGAGCAGAGGGTACACACACACGCACGCACACACACACACACACACACACACACACACACACACACACACACACACACACACACACTTCATAGTCCATTTCCCCTATTCTGTCCGTCCTCATGTCATTCCCTACCACCAGAGGACTAGAGAGTCATCTGTCTAGATCATTAATTCATCTCCACCTACTGTATCCAGCCGACTATTCTGCCGTATCCACCTGCCTCAGTTGTATCATCCAACCATCCACTCAACCACCCTTCCTTCATCCACCCACTCAACCATCCTTCCTTCATCCACCCACTCAACCACCCTTCCTTCATCCACCCACCAACCACCCTTCCTTTATTCACCCACTCAACCACACTTCCTTCATCCACCCACTCAACCACCCTTCCTTCATCCACCCACTCAACTACCCTTCCTTCATCCACCCACTCAACCACACTTCCTTCATCCACCCACCAACCACCCTTCCTTTATTCACCCACTCAACCACACTTCCTTCATCCACCCACTCAACCACCCTTCCTTCATCCACCCACTCAACTACCCTTCCTTCATCCACCCACTCAACCACACTTCCTTCATCCACCCACTCAACCATCCTTCCTTCATCCACCCACTCAACCATCCTTCCTTCATCCACCCACTCAACCACCCTTCCTTCATCCACCCACTCAACCACCCTTCCTTTATCCACCCACTCAACCACACTTCCTTTATCCACCCACTCAACCACCCCCCTTCCTCATACAAGAAGTGGAAAAGAGAACTTGAACCAGGAACAGTTACAATCTTCTGTTCCATGAAGATTGAGACCTCTTGGCAGATACTGTAGTTGTCCGACAGCTAAAGCAGTACAGAGCAGTTGATGGAAAAGACTGCTTGCAGGTTACAGAGAGTGTTGTCTGTCTGCTTCCCAAACGCCACCCTGTGCTCTATTTAGTGCACTGCTTTTGCCACAAAAGTCTGTCCGAAATTTAGCTCACTACAGGGAATAAGGTGCCGTTTGGGACGCATCAATTGTCTGACATCATGGCCAGATTCCATTCCTCATTGGCTCTAATGCGTTCAATCCGCGTTGGTTCTTTTCATGTTCTTTCTCTAGCCTTGATCACAGACGCAGATAATCAAATCAAAAGCGTGTCTGGGGGGTGTTTGTGGGAGATGAGAGGCAGGGACGTGGGCCAAACCCCCGGCCACTGCCCCGCCCCGCGGGGGGAGAAATGGACACAGCGATGACGATGATGCTGTGATTGTCGGTGTTTTCGCAACCAAGAAGGAAACTCCCCATGGCAACGCATACTGCTGCTGACATTTGTTTTCATGTCACACACACACACAAGTGGCCACACACACACACACACACACATGCAGGCACGCACACACACATCACTCATAATAAAGCTCGTTGTCTCGTCTCCAGCCCCCAAGACATAATCTAGCTGCATTGTAAGCCCCCTCGTCACCATCAAAGTCAACTGCATTATTTGTCCTGCTTTGAACTATTACACTCCATTTCCCATGATGACTGTCATGACTAGTGAGAGAGAGTTGATCAGGGTGAATCTTCTTCTCTTTCCACATCTTTATAGTGGTTTGTTGGAAGATAAAAGCAGTTGTCGGTCTCGTTCAGGTCATGGGAGAAAGAAACGGGAGTCAAAAGAAGCTACAATTCTTAATCTTCATACTGTAGCTGTTCTGAGATCTAGTCTGCATCCCAAATGACACCCTATTCCCTATATAGTGCACTACTTTTGACCAGAGAATGACACCCTATTCCCTATATAGTGCACTACTTTTGACCAGAGAATGTCACCCTATTCCCTATATAGTGCACTACTTTTGACCAGAGAATGTCACCCTATTCCCTATATAGTGCACTACTTTTGACTTTTGTGCCCTGTTCAAAAGAAGTGCACTGGGAATAGAGTGCCATTTGGGAAGCTTTTATTCTAGAGAACAGAGAGAAGTCAACATCAGGAAGATTAGACACTTGGCTGACTGCCTGATAACACTACAACAATAGTAGTCATATTTCATTACATTCAGATTACAGTCTTATCACGCTTAATCATGGACTTCAGGACTTTGGAAGAACTTCATTGAGATGTGTCTGTATGTATCTGGGGACCTGCTCTGTTGTTGATTACTGTCACAGCAACTGTGCCATTCACAACAACCCAACAGGGCTCAGCTATCAAATCAATTACCTCTGTTCGTTAGCTGTAGCATCTATGCTAGCTCAACCGGGAGAGTGATTTGATTTTACAGCCAGGCGGGGTGGGTGGGTCTAAAATTAAGACGTTGAAAGGGTTTGATAGCCTGCATCCAGTAAGTCACCCATCCAATACCACCACCCTCCCATTCTCTCTCTCTCTCTCTCTCTCTCTCTCTCTCTCTCTGTCTCTCTTCCGCCTCTCCCTCCCCCCTCTCTTCCTGCCTACTCTTCACTGTAACAGGGTCCAGTGGGTTGGATCTGCTTTGTAAAGACCCTGGACTGAGCCATAGACTGTCAGAGTGCAGCAGACCAGAGCAGGACAGAGTGCACCTCTCTTACCCACAGCTCTGTCAGGGCAGCATGGGGGGGGGGGGGGGTCTGGCTAGTGGTACACTCTTAGAAAAAAGGGTTCCAAAATGGTTCTTCGTCTGTCCCCATAGGAGAGACCTTTTTTGGCTCCAGGTAGAACCCTTTTTGGTTTCAGGTGATATCATTTTGGGTTTCATGTAGAACTCTCTGTGGAAAGGGTTATACATGGAACCCAAAAGGGTTCTACCTGGAACCAAATAAGGTTCTTCAAAGGGTTCTCTTATGGGGACAGCCAAAGTACCCTTTTAGGTTCTAGATAGCACCTTTTGTACTGTAGGAGTACTGTAGGACTGTTCCCTTCAGAAGGCCTGAATGTGTGATTTCTCTGTGTGCACTGAGGCGAAGAATCCACAGCATCAACAACAATGCCCCTCCTAACCTTCTGGTTCCCTTGAGTTGTCCAGAGTTCTAGAAGCAGTGAGAAAGGCAGAGAAAAGCAGAGAGGCAGTAGTTTGCTGTTAATCACAAAAGTGGTTTTCAAACGCCTTTCTACCTTCTCCCAGAGTATATCTTGCTGGCTGCCCCTCTCTGTCCCTCCGTTTCACTGCCAGTGTGTGTCTCTGTCTTGCTATCTTTCTGCGTCTCCCTCCATCTCTCTCCCTCTCTGCTCTGCAGTATGACACCATGTGTTTGTATTGTCTGGACGGGAACCTCGGATCAGCTGTTAGATATGGAGCTGGACTCGACTGTTCTGTTCTACCCTACATACCTCATGGTTGTTTTATTTGGACCTAATAGCCGCTCTGCTAATCCAGACATGCAGGAAACAGGAACTTGTAAAAACAAGCGTTATTATTATTATTATGACTAACTCATTCATTAAAAACCCTGTTATTATTATCTGGTGTTGTTATTGTCTTGGCTTGATATTGTGTTTGATAAAATGATGTTGAATGTTGCTAATTGACGCTGATGAAAGATAAGGGTAGATGGATATTGGTGGGGGATTGAAATGGCATTTAGCAATAACACATGTTGCTTTCCACTTCCTTTTCAAGTTGTTCTGCCTGGAATTCTTCCTTCTGATTCTGTCACACTAAAAGGTTATTGTGGTTTATGGTTCCACTTTGAAGGACATTTTTGGGACATCACATTTACCTCCCTAAGCATCTGTTGTCAGAGGATCCTAAAAGCCTGGTTGCGTCATACTGAACACTGGCCTGGACAGAACAGGACAGACTCATACTGAAAACTGGCCTGGACAGAACAGGACAGACTCATACTGAACACTGGCCAGGACAGAACAGGACAGATTCATACTGAACACTGGCCTGGACAGAACAGGACAGACTCATACTGAACACTGGCCAGGACAGAACAGGACAGATTCATACTGAACACTGGCCAGGACAGAACAGGACAGACTCAAACTGAACACTGGCCAGGAGAGAACAGGACAGACTCATACTGAACACTGTTCAGGACAGAACAGGTGTATAGACTCATACTGAACACTGGCCTGGACAGAACAGGACAGACTCATACTGAACACAGGCCAGGACAGAACAGGTCAGAGTCATACTAAACACTGACCTGGACAGAACAGGACAGACTAATACTAAATACTGGCCAGGACAGACTCATACTGAACACTGGCCAGGACAGAAAAGGTGTATAGACTCATACTGAACACTGGCCTGGACAGAACAGGACAGACTCATACTGAACACTGGCCTGGACAGAACAGGACAGACTCATACTCCCGAGTGGCGCAGTGGTCTAAGGCACTGCATCGCAGTGCTAGCTGTGCCACTAGAGATCCTGGTTCGCATCCAGGCTCTGTCGTAGCCGGCCGCGACCGGGAGACCCATGGGGCGGCGCACAATTGGCCCAGCGTCGTCCAGGGTAGGGGAGGGAATGGCCGGCAGGGGATGTAGCTCAGTTGGTAGAGCATGGCGTTTGCAACGCCAGGGTTGTGGGTTCGATAAAATAATGTATGTGCTAACTGTAAGTCGCTCTGGATAAGAGCGTCTGCTAAATGACTAAAATGTAAATGTAAATGTAAATACTGAACACTGGCCAGGACAGAACAGGACAGACTAATACTGAACACTGGCCTGGACAGAACAGGTGTATAGACTCATACTGAACACTGGCCTGGACAGAACAGGACAGACTCATACTGAACACTGGCCAGGACAGAACAGGACAGACTCATACTGAACACAGGCCAGGACAGAACAGGACAGACTCATACTGAACACTGGCCAGGACAGAACAGGACAGACTCATACTGAACACAGGCCAGGACAGAACAGGACAGACTCATACTGAACACTGGCCAGGACAGAACAGGACAGACTCATACTGAACACTGGCCAGGAGAGAACAGGACAGACGCATACTGAACACAGGCCAGGACAGAACAGGACAGACTCATACTGAACACTGGCCTGGACAGAACAGGACAGACTCATACTGAACACTGGCCAGGAGAGAACAGGACAGACTCATACTAAACACTGGCCTGGACAGAACAGGGCAGATAAATACTGAACACTGGCCAGGACAGACTCATACTGAACACTGGCCTGGACAGAAAAGGTGTATAGACTCATACTGAACACTGGCCTGGACAGAACAGGACAGACTCATACTGAACACTGGCCTGGACAGAACAGGACAGACTAACACTGAACACTGGCCTGGACAGAACAGGTGTATAGACTCATACTGAACACTGGCCTGGACAGAACAGGACAGACTCATACTGAACACTGGCCAGGACAGAACAGGACAGACTCATACTGAACACTGGCCAGGACAGAACAGGACAGACTCATACTGAACACTGGCCTGGACAGAACAGGACATACTCATACTGAACACTGGCCATGAGAGAACAGGACAGACTCATACTGAACACTGGCCAGGACAGAACAGGTGTATAGACTCATACTGAACACTGGCCAGGACAGAACAGGTGTATAGACTAATACTGAACACTGGCCTGGACAGAACAGAACAGACTCATACTGAACACTGGCCTGGACAGAACAGGACAGACTCATACTGAACACTGGCCAGGACAGAACAGGACAGACTCATACTGAACACTGGCCAGGACAGAACAGGACAGACTCATACTGAACACTGGCCTGGACAGAACAGGACAGACTCATACTGAACACTGGCCATGAGAGAACAGGACAGACTCATACTGAACACTGGCCAGGACAGAACAGGTGTATAGACTCATACTGAACACTGGCCAGGACAGAACAGGTGTATAGACTAATACTGAACACTGGCCTGGACAGAACAGGACAGACTCATACTGAACACTGGCCTGGACAGAACAGGACAGACTCATACTGAACATTGGCCAGGACAGAACAGGTGTATAGACTAATACTGAACACTGGCCTGGACAGAACAGGACAGACTCATACTGAACACTGGCCAGGACAGAAAAGGTGTATAGACTAATACTGAACACTGGCCTGGACAGAACAGGACAGACTCATACTGAACACTGGCCTGGACAGAACAGGACAGACTCATACTGAACACTGGCCTGGACAGAACAGGACAGACTCATACTGAACACTGGCCAGGACAGAACAGGACAGACTCATACTGAACACTAGCCTGGACAGAACAGGACAGACTCATACTGAACACTGGCCAGGACAGAACAGGACAGACTCATACTGAACACTGGCCTGGACAGAACAGGTGTATAGACTAATACTGAACACTGGCCTGGACAGAACAGGACAGACTCATACTGAACACTGGCCAGGACAGAACAGGACAGACTCATACTGAACACTGGCCTGAACAGAACAGGACAGACTCATACTGAGCACTGGCCTGGAGAGAACAGGACAGACTCATTCTGGACACTGTTCAGGACAGAACAGGACAGACTTATACTGAACACTGGCCAGGACAGAACAGGACAGACTCATACTGAACACTGGCCAGGACAAGACACACTCAGAAAAGCCATCCCTTGCAATGTCACATGTGAAATAGCTGTTTTCACATGTTGAGCTTAAATTTCAGACGTGAAACCATATTTTCACATGTATTACATTTGGAGTTCACATGTTAACACCACCTTTTCACATGTGAGGAGAATCACATGTTTTCACCTCACGTGAATTGCAGTTTCACATGTGAAATTTGGGGTTTCACATGTAAAAAAATTTCACGTGAAAATCGGATATGCAGTTTCACATGTGAAAAACATTCACGGGAAAATCAATCACTTGTAAAAATCAAATTTGCAGGTTAACATGTGGAATTGCATTTTAACACGTGAAAAACACATTTGCAGTTCCATATTTGTCACGTATGAAACTCTCCGTCCGCGAGCCAGGCCTAATCGCCCAACATCAGTGCCCGACCTCACTAATGCTCTTGCGTCTAAATGGAAGCAGGTCCCCGCAGCAATGTTCCAACATCTAGTGGAAAGCCTTCCTAGAAGAGTGGAGGCTGTTATAGCAGCAAAGGGGGGACCAACTCCATATTAATGCCCATGATTTTGGAATGAGATGTTCGACGAGCAGGTGTCCACATACTTTTGGTCATGCAGTGTATATACCGTATTCTAGTCAAGGCCATCCTATTGAACTATTGCTGTACAGTCGTGGTCAAAAGTTTTGAGAATGACACAAATACTAATTTACACAAAGTCTGCTACCTCAGTTTTGATGATGGCAATTTGCATATACTCCAGAATGTCATGAAGAGTGATCAGATGAATTGCAATGAATTGCAAAGTCCCTCTTTGCCATGAAAATGAACTTAATCCCCCAAAAACATTTCCACTGCATTTCAGCCCTGCCACAAAAGGACCAGCTGCCATCATGTCAGTGATTCTCTCGTTAACAAAGGTCAGAGTGTTGACGAGGACAAGGCTGGAGATCACTCTGTCATGCTGATTGAGTTAAAATAACAGACTGGAAGCTTTAAAAGGAGGGTGGTGCTTGAAATCATTGTTCTTCCTCTGTTAACCATGGTTACCTGCAAGGAAACACGTGCTGTCGTCATTGCTTTGCACAAAAAGGGCTTCACAGGCAAGGATATTGCTGCTAGTATGATTGCACCCAAATCAACCATTTATCGGATCATCAAGAACTTCAAGGAGAGAGGTTCAATTTTTGTGAAGAAGGCGTCAGGGCGCCCAAGAAAGTCCAGCAAGCGCCAGGTCCGTCTCCTAAAGTTGATTCAGCTGCGGGATCGGGGCACCACCAGTGCAGAGCTTGCTCAGGAATGGCAGCAGGCAGGCGTGAGTGCATCTGCACGCACAGTGAGGCGAAGACTTTTGGAGGATGGCCTGGTGTCAAGAAGGGCAGCAAAGAAGCCACTTATCTCCAGGAAAAACATCAGGGACAGACTGATATTCTGCAAAAGGTACAGGGATTGGACTGCTGAGGACTGGGGTAAAGTCATTTTCTCTGATGAATCCCATTTCCGATTGTTTGGGGCATCTGTCCTGTGTCATGCCAACAGTAAAGCATCCTGAGACCATTCATGTGTGGGGTTGCTTCTCAGCCAAGGGAGTTGGCTCACCCACAATTTTGCCTAAGAACACAGCCATGAATAAAGAATGGTACCAACACATCCTCCGAGAGCAACTTCTCCCAACCATCCAAGAACAGTTTGGTGATGACCAATGCCTTTTCCAGCATGATGGAGCACCTTGCCATGAGGCAAAAGTGATAACTAAGTGGCTTGGGGAACAGAACATCACAATTTTGGCTCCATGGCCAGGAAACTCCCCAGACCTTAATCCAATTGAGAACTTGTGGTCGATCCTCAAGAGGTGGGTGGACAAACAAAAACCCACAAATTCGGACAAACTCCAAGCATTGATTATGCAAGAACGGGCTGCCATCAGTCAGGATGTGGCCCAGAAGTTAATTGACAGCATGCCAGGGCGGATTGCAGAGGTCTTGGAAAAGAAGGGTCAACACTGCAAATATTGACTCTTTGCATAAACTAAATGTAATTGTCAATAAAAGCCTTTGCCACTTATGGAATGCTTGTAATTATACTTCAGTATTACCATGGTAACATCTGACAAAAATATCTCATAACACTGAAGCAGCGAACTTTGTGAAGACCAATACTTGTGTCATTCTCAAAACTTTTGACCACGACTGTACATATACTATTCTATCCTACGTATTCTTCAGATATACTACATATTCTATCCACATACTGTCCACAATGTCTATACATCCCATCATATATATATATATATATATATTTACACTCTCGACATTACTCATCCAAATATTTATATACTGTATTTCTTAATTCCATACTTTTACTTTTTAGATTTGTGTGTATTGTTGAAATTTGCTACCCCCGCAGTAACATCTGGTAAATATGTGTACACTATCAATAGCATTTTATTTTATTTGAAATTGTGCCGAAAAGGGGAGATCGGATTGAATCTAAGCTTTAATCATTTTAAATTATTAAATCAGTAAATCATCTGATCTATCTGATCCACCGTGATACACAATACTGACCAGGACAAGACTCATTATAGAACTGGACAGGACTGGACAAGACTCATTATAGAACTGGACAGGACAGGACTGGACAAGACTCATTATAGAACTGGACAGAACTGGACAAGACTCATTATAGAACTGGACAGGACAGGACTGGACAAGACTCATTATAGAACTGGACAGGACAGGACTGGACAAGACTCATTATAGAACTGGACAGGACAGGACTGGACAAGACTCATTATAGAACTGGACAGGACAGGACAAGACTCATTATAGAACTGGACATGACAGGACTGGACAAGACTCATTATAGAACTGGACAGGACAGGACTGGACAAGACTCATTATAGAACTGGACAGAACTGGACAAGACTCATTATAGAACTGGACAGGACAGGACTGGACAAGACTCATTATAGAACTGGACAGGACAGGACTGGACAAGACTCATTATAGAACTGGACAGGACAGGACTGAACAATACTCATTATAGAACTGGACAGGACAGGACTGGACGAGACTCATTATAGAACTGGACAGCCAAGGACTGGACAATACTCATTATAGAACTGGACAAGACAGGACTAGACAAGACTCATTATAGAACTGGACAGGACAGGACTGGACGAGACTCATTATAGAACTGGACAGGACAGGACAAGACAAAACTCATTATAGAACTGGACAGGACAGGACAGGACAAAACTCATTATAGAACTGGACAGGACAGGACAGGAAGAGACTCATTATAGAACTGGACAGCCAAGGACTGGACAATACTCATTATAGAACTGGACAAGACAGGACTAGACAAGACTCATTATAGAACTGGACAGGACAGGACAGGACAAAACTCATTATAGAACTGGACATGACAGGACTAGACAAGACTCATTATAGAACTGGACAGGACAGGACAGGACAAGATTCATTATAGAACAGGACAGGACAAGACTCATTATAGAACTGAACAGGACAAGACTGGACAAGACTCATTATAGAACAGGACAGGACAAGACTGGACAAGACTCATTATAGAACAGGACAGGACAAGACTCATTATAGAACTAAACAGGACAGGACTGGACAAGACTCATTACAGAACTGGAGAGGACAGGACTGGAAAATACTCATTATATAACTGGACAGGACAGGACAGGACAAGATTCATTATAGAACTGGATAGGACAGGACAGGACAAGATTCATTATAGAACTGAACAGGACAGGACTGGACAAGACTCATTAAAGAACTGGACATGACAGGACTGGACAAGACTCATTATAGAACTGGACAGGACAAGACTGGACAAGACTCATTATAGAACAGGACAGGACTGGACAAGACTCATTATATAACTAAATATGACAGGACTGGACAAGACTCATTATAGAACTGGACAGGACAAGACTGGACAAGACTCATTATAGAACAGGACAGGACAAGACTCATTATAGAACTAAACAGGACAGGACTGGACAAGACTCATTTCAGAACTGGAGAGGACAGGACTGGAAAATACTCATTATATAACTGGACAGGACAGGACAGGACAAGATTCATTATAGAACTGGACAGGACAGGACAGGACAATATTCATTATAGAACTAGACAGGACAGGACTGGAAAATATAGAACTGGACAGGACAGGCCAGAACTGGACAATATTCATCATAGAACTAGACAGGACAGGACTGGAAAATACTCATTATAGAACTGGACAGGACAGGACAAGATTCATTATAGAACTGGACAGGACAGGACTGGACAAGACTCTTTATAGAACTGGACAGAACAGGACTGGACAAGACTCATTATAGAACTGGACAGGACAGGACTGGACAATACTCTTTATAGAACTGGACAGGACAAGACTGGACAAGACTCATTATAGAACAGGACAGGACAAGACTCATTATAGAACTAAACAGGACAGGACTGGACAAGACTCATTACAGAACTGGAGAGGACAGGACTGGAAAATACTCATTATATAACTGGACAGGACAGGACAGGACAAGATTCATTATAGAACTGGACAGGACAGGACAGGACAATATTCATTATAGAACTAGACAGGACAGGACTGGACAAGACTCTTTATAGAACTGGACAGAACAGGACTGGACAAGACTCATTATAGAACTGGACATGACAGGACTAGACAAGACTCATTATAGAACTGGACAGGACAGGACAGGACAATATTCATTATAGAACTAGACAGGACAGGACTGGACAAGACTCTTTATAGAACTGGACAGGACAAGACTGGACAAGACTCATTATAGAACAGGACAGGACAAGACTCATTATAGAACTAAACAGGACAGGACTGGACAAGACTCATTACAGAACTGGAGAGGACAGGACAGGAAAATACTCATTATAGAACTGGATAGGACAGAACAAGATTCATTATAGAACTGGACAGGACAGGACAAGATTCATTATAGAACTGGACAGGACAGGACTGGACAAGACTCATTATAGAACTGGACAGGACAGGACTAGACAAGACTCATTATAGAACTGGACATGACAGGACTAGACAAGACTCATTATAGAACTGGACAGGACAGGACAGGACAAGATTCATTATAGAACTGAACAGGACAGGACTGGACAAGACTCATTAAAGAACTGGACATGACAGGACTGGACAAGACTCATTATAGAACAGGACAGGACTGGACAAGACTCATTATATAACTAAATATGACAGGACTGGACAAGACTCATTATAGAACTGGACAGGACAAGACTGGACAAGACTCGTTATAGAACAGGACAGGACAAGACTCATTATAGAACTAAACAGGACAGGACTGGACAAGACTCATTACAGAACTGGAGAGGACAGGACTGGAAAATACTCATTATATAACTGGACAGGACAGGACAGGACAAGATTCATTATAGAACTGGACAGGACAGGACATAAATAAATAAATAAATAAATTGGTCATTTAGCAGACGCTCTTATCCAGAGCGACTTACAGGAGCAATTAGGGTTAAGTGCCTTGCTCAAGGGCACATCGACAGGTTTTTCACCTAGTCGGCTCGGGGATTAGAACCAGCGACCTTTCGGTTACTGGCACAACGCTCTTAACCACTAAGCTACCTGCCGCCCCACATGACAATATTCATTATAGAACTAGACAGGACAGGACTGGAAAATATAGAACTGGACAGGACAGGCCAGAACTGGACAATATTCATCATAGAACTAGACAGGACAGGACTGGAAAATACTCATTATAGAACTGGACAGGACAGGACAAGATTCATTATAGAACTGGACAGGACAGGACTGGACAAGACTCTTTATAGAACTGGACAGAACAGGACTGGACAATACTCATTATAGAACTGGACAGGACAGGACTGGACAAGACTCTTTATACAACTGGACAGGACAAGACTGGACAAGACTCATTATAGAACAGGACAGGACAAGACTCATTATAGAACTAAACAGGACAGGACTGGACAAGACTCATTACAGAACTGGAGAGGACAGGACTGGAAAATACTCATTATATAACTGGACAGGACAGGACAGGAGAAGATTCATTATATAACTGGACAGGACAGGACAGGACAATATTCATTATAGAACTAGACAGGACAGGACTGGACAAGACTCTTTATAGAACTGGACAGAACAGGACTGGACAAGACTCATTATAGAACTGGGCAGGAGAGGACTGGACAGGACTCATTATAGAACTGGACAGGACAGGAAAAGATTCATTATAGAACTGGACAGGACAGGACTGGACAAGACTCATTATAGAACTGGACAGGACAGGACTGGACAAGACTCTTTATAGAACTGGACAGGACAGGACTGGACAAGACTCATTATAGAACTGGATAGGACAGGACAAGATTCATTATAGAACTGGACAGGACAGGACAAGATTCATTATAGAACTGGACAGGACAGGACTGGACAAGACTCTTTATAGAACTGGACAGGACATGACTGGACAAGACTCATTATAGAACTGGACAGGACAGGACTGGACAAGACTCTTTATAGAACTGGACAGGACAGGACTGGACAAGACTCTTTATAGAACTGGACAGGACAGGACTGAACAATACTCATTATAGAACTGGACAGGACAGGACTGGACAAGACTCTTTATAGAACTGGACAGGACAGGACTGAACAATACTCATTATAGAACTGGACAGGACAGGACTGGACAAGACTCTTTATAGAACTGGACAGGACAGGACTGAACAATACTCATTATAGAACTGGACAGGACAAGACTCATTACAGAACTGGACCGGCCAGAACTGGACAATACTCATTATAGAACTAGACAGGACTGGACAAGACTCATTATAGAACTAGACATGACATGACTGGACAAAACTCATTATAGAACTGGACAGGACAGGACAGGACAAAACTCATTATAGAACTGAACAGGACAGGACAGGACAGGACAAGATTCATTATAGAACTGGACAGGACAGGACAGGAAGAGACTCATTATGGAACTGGAAAGGACAGGACTAGACAATACTCATTATAGAACTGGACATGACAGGACTGGACAAGACTCATTATATAACTGGACAGGACAAGACTGGACAATACTCATTATAGAACAGGACAGGACTGGACAAGACTCATTATAAAACTAAATATGACAGGACTGGACAAGACTCATTATAGAACTGGACAGGACAAGACTGGACAAGACTCATTATAGAGCAGGACAGGACAAGACTCATTATAGAACTAAACAGGACAAGACTGGACAAGACTCATTACAGAACTGGAGAGGACAGGACTGGAAAATACTCATTATATAACTGGACAGGACAGGACAGGACAAGATTCATTATAGAACTGGACAGGACAGGACAGGACAATATTCATTATAGAACTAGACAGGACAGGACTGGAAAATATAGAACTGGACAGGACAGGCCAGAACTGGACAATATTCATCATAGAACTAGACAGGACAGGACTGGAAAAGACTCATTATAGAACTGGACAGGACAGGACAAGATTCATTATAGAACTGGACAGGACAGGACTGGACAAGACTCTTTATAGAACTGGACAGGACAGGACTGGACAAGACTCATTATAGAACTGGACAGGACAGGACTGGACAAGACTCTTTATAGAACTGGACAGAACAGGACTGGACAAGACTCATTATAGAACTGGATAGGACAGGACAATATTCATTATAGAACTGGACAGGACAGGACAAGATTCATTATAGAACTGGACAGGACAGGACTGGACAAGACTCTTTATAGAACTGGACAGGACATGACTGGACAAGACTCTTTATAGAACTGGACAGGACATGACTGGACAAGACTCATTATAGAACTGGACAGGACAGGACTGGACAAGACTCTTTATAGAACTGGACAGGACAAGACTGGACAAGACTCATTATAGAACTGGACAGGACAAGACTGGACAAGACTCATTATAGAACTGGACAGGACAGGACAAGATTCATTATAGAACTGGACAGGACAGGACTGGACAGGACTCTTTATAGAACTGGACAGAACAGGACTGGACAAGACTCATTATAGAACTGGACAGGACAGGACTGGACAAGACTCTTTATAGAACTGGACAGGACAGGACTGGACAAGACTCATTATAGAACTGGATAGGACAGGACAAGATTCATTATAGAACTGGACAGGACAGGACAAGATTCATTATAGAACTGGACAGGACAGGACTGGACAAGACTCTTTATAGAACTGGACAGGACATGACTGGACAAGACTCATTATAGAACTGGACAGGACAGGACTGGACAAGACTCTTTATAGAACTGGACAGGACAGGACTGAACAATACTCATTATAGAACTGGACAGGACAAGACTCATTACAGAACTGGACCGGCCAGAACTGGACAATACTCATTATAGAACTAGACAGGACTGGACAAGACTCATTATAGAACTGGACATGACAGGACTGGACAAAACTCATTATAGAACTGGACAGGACAGGACAGGACAAAACTCATTATAGAACTGAACAGGACAGGACAGGACAGGACAAGATTCATTATAGAACTGGACAGGACAGGACTGGACAAAACTCATTATAGAACTGGACATGACAGGACTGGACAAGACTCATTATATAACTGGACAGGACAAGACTGGACAATACTCATTATAGAACAGGACAGGACTGGACAAGACTCATTATAAAACTAAATATGACAGGACTGGACAAGACTCATTATAGAACTGGACAGGACAAGACTGGACAAGACTCATTATAGAGCAGGACAGGACAAGACTCATTATAGAACTAAACAGGACAAGACTGGACAAGACTCATTACAGAACTGGAGAGGACAGGACTGGAAAATACTCATTATATAACTGGACAGGACAGGACAGGACAAGATTCATTATAGAACTGGACAGGACAGGACAGGACAATATTCATTATAGAACTAGACAGGACAGGACTGGAAAATATAGAACTGGACAGGACAGGCCAGAACTGGACAATATTCATCATAGAACTAGACAGGACAGGACTGGAAAAGACTCATTATAGAACTGGACAGGACAGGACAAGATTCATTATAGAACTGGACAGGACAGGACTGGACAAGACTCTTTATAGAACTGGACAGGACATGACTGGACAAGACTCATTATAGAACTGGATAGGACAGGACAAGATTCATTATAGAACTGGACAGGACAGGACAAGATTCATTATAGAACTGGACAGGACTGGACAAGACTCTTTATAGAACTGGACAGGACATGACTGGACAAGATTCATTATAGAACTGGACAGGACTGGACAAGACTCTTTATAGAACTGGACAGGACATGACTGGACAAGACTCATTATAGAACTGGACAGGACAGGACTGGACAAGACTCTTTATAGAACTGGACAGGACAGGACTGAACAATACTCATTATAGAACTGGACAGGACAAGACTCATTACAGAACTGGACCGGCCAGAACTGGACAAGACTCATTATAGAACTAGACAGGACTGGACAAGACTCATTATAGAACTAAATATGACAGGACTGGACAAGACTCATTATAGAACTGGACAGGACAAGACTGGACAAGACTCATTATAGAGCAGGACAGGACAAGACTCATTATAGAACTAAACAGGACAAGACTGGACAAGACTCATTACAGAACTGGAGAGGACAGGACTGGAAAATACTCATTATATAACTGGACAGGACAGGACAGGACAAGATTCATTATAGAACTGGACAGGACAGGACAGGACAATATTCATTATAGAACTAGACAGGACAGGACTGGAAAATATAGAACTGGACAGGACAGGCCAGAACTGGACAATATTCATCATAGAACTAGACAGGACAGGACTGGAAAAGACTCATTATAGAACTGGACAGGACAGGACAAGATTCATTATAGAACTGGACAGGACAGGACTGGACAAGACTCTTTATAGAACTGGACAGGACATGACTGGACAAGACTCATTATAGAACTGGATAGGACAGGACAAGATTCATTATAGAACTGGACAGGACAGGACAAGATTCATTATAGAACTGGACAGGACAGGACTGGACAAGACTCTTTATAGAACTGGACAGGACAGGACTGAACAATACTCATTATAGAACTGGACAGGACAAGACTCATTACAGAACTGGACCGGCCAGAACTGGACAAGACTCATTATAGAACTAGACAGGACTGGACAAGACTCATTATAGAACTGGGCAGGACAGGACTGGACAGGACTCATGAATGGAAATAAACCATTAATGTTGGGAAAGACTGACTGTCCCAGAGAGTAGATGGATTTCCTCAGCTGTTATTACAGTCTAATGGGACAGTGAACATAGTGACAAGAGGAAGTGATGTCATCAGTTGTACTCAGCTGTCTCACAGCCTGTCTTCCTGCTACTGTTCTGTTCTGTGAGATACATGCACTCCAAGGCTTTCCACAGCGTGTCATATCCTGCTGGAACTTCCACATTAGGCATGTCACTACCTGTCCTCCTGCCAACCAATGTTTCTGCTTCCAGAACCCACGGCACTGCTTCCAGAACCCACCCACTGGTTCCAGTTAGTTCCACTGTGTTCTTCTCTGTTTTCTCTGTGTTTATTGGTCCTGGTTGGCCCTGGTTGGTTGGTCCTGGTTGGTTGGTCCTGGTTGGTTGGCACTGGTTAGTTGGCCCTGGTTGGTTGGTCCTGGTTGGTTGGTCCTGGTTGGTTGGCACTGGTTGGTTGGTCCTGGTTGGTTGGTCCTGGTTGGTTGGCCCTGGTTGGTTGGTCCTGGTTGGTTGGTCCTGGTTGGTTAGCACTGGTTAGTTGGTCCTGGTTGGTTATGCCATTGACAGCACATGTCCCGTTTGAGTCTCAGCCATGAAGGTGATGTGTTTTGGCTCAGTCTATTTCCTTGGTTTTAGAGGACAAATCTGGAGTAAAAGAGGTTGAGTGAGGTTATGGCTGCTTGTCTATCCGCAGTTTCAATGCCTTTCCCAGGCCTTGAAACTCATAAGGAATTGTTGTTATTGTAATGGTTTCTACAGTAAGACCTTGGTGAAAATCTAACGAGAAAAGACAAATGTATTTTAAGAAACATTACATAAGATGTTCTCTCCGTCCCATTTCCTTGGCTGTTAATACCTATTGATGCCATCTGTTATGTCTTATTATGACAGCGTTCTGTAGACCTTATGACAGAGACTTTGAGTATGCTACTGCTTTCACTAGTGTCCTGTACAGGGGTGTACTACCTGACACTACAGAAACAGGAGATATGCTCCTGTCCTATGGTCCATTCTGGCTTGGACAAGGCTTACTGCTGTTACCAGTATCATCACCTTCACAGTGTTACCTCCTCCTCCTCCTCCTCCTCCTCCTCCTCCTCCTCCTCTTCCTCCCCCTCCTCCTCCTCCTCCTCCTCCTCCTCCTCCTCCTCTTCACTCCTCCTCCTCCTCCTCCTCTTCCTCCTCCCCCTCCTCCTCCTCCTCCGCCTCCCCCTCCTCTTCCTCCCCCTCCTCCTCCTCCTCCTCCCCCTCCTCCTCCTCCTCCTCCGCCTCCCCCTCCTCCTGCTCCTCCTCCTCCTCCTCCTCCCCCTCCTCCTCCTCCTCCTCCTCCTCCTCCTCCTCCTCCTCCTCCTCCTCCTCCTCCTCCTCCTCTTCACTCCAACCTCTCCAACCTCCACTCACAGAGAGACAGTTATAGTTACTGCTCCCTCTCTCTGTCTGAAAATAAAAAGTCCAAGTTGGCCACTGGATGGATGGATAAAAAAAAAGGACCCCCAAAAAAAAGACAACTTTTCCATTCCGAGGTGGACCCTGGATCGGTGTGTGGAAGTTTGAATGTGAATCAGATGTGGTCCTAATCAAAGGGATATTTTTATTTAACCTTTATTTAACTAGGCAAGTCAGTTAAGAACAAATTCTTATTTACAATGACGGCCTACACCGGCCAAACCCAGACGACGCTGGGCCAATTGTGCGCCGCCCTGTGGGACTCCCAATCACGGCCGGTTGTGATACAGCCTGGAATCGAACCAGGGGGGTCTGTAGTGACGCCTCAAGCACTGAGACGCAGCGCCTTAGACCGCTGCGCCACTCGGGAGCCCATATGGCGGGAAATGTACCAGAGCCCAGAGCACAGAGAAACGGGACAGCAAGTCTGTGTCTTAAATGGCACCCTGTTCTCTAAACAGTGCACTACTTTTGACCAGAGTCCTATTGGCACTGGTCAAAAGTAGTGCACTAAATAGGGTGTCATTTGGGACCTCAAGAAACTGCGATAAGACTCAAACTACGGTAATAAATTACACGGCTTCTCTGTGAGGCCGGGCCAATGATTTCATTATGATCAGAGTTGGATTTCCTTACTGTGGGAGTCAGTGTGTGTGTGTGTGTATGTGTGTGTGTAGGTGGGTGTGTATGTGAGTGTGTGTGTTTGACGGAGCAGAATGCCTGTTATGATCAGCTGTACGGTGTAAGAATCAAATCAAATCAAATCAAATTTTATTGGTCACATGCGCCGAATACAACAGGTGCAGACATTACAGTGAAATGCTTACTTACAGCCCTTAACCAACAGTGCATTTATTTTAAACAAAAAAAGTAAGAATAAAACAACAACAAAAAAAGTGTTGAGAAAAAAAGAGCAGAAGTAAAATAAAGTGACAGTAGGGAGGCTATATATACAGTAAAATAAAGTGACAGTAGGGAGGCTATATATACAGGGGGGTACCGTTGCAGAGTCAATGTGCGGGGGCACCGGCTAGTTGAGGTAGTTGAGGTAATATGTACATGTGGGTAGAGTTAAAGTGACTATGCATAAATACTTAACAGAGTAGCAGCAGCGTAAAAAGGATGGGGTGGGGGGGCAGTGCAAATAGTCCGGGTAGCCATGATTAGCTGTTCAGGAGTCTTATGGCTTGGGGGTAGAAGCTGTTGAGAAGTCTTTTGGACCTAGACTTGGCACTCCGGTACCGCTTGCCGTGCGGTAGCAGAGAGAACAGTCTATGACTAGGGTGGCTGGAGTCTTTGACAATTTTGAGGGCCTTCCTCTGACACCGCCTGGTATAGAGGTCCTGGATGGCAGGGAGCTTTGCCCCAGTGATGTACTGGGCCGTACGCACTACCCTCTGTAGTGCCTTGCGGTCAGAGGCCAAGCAGTTGCCATACCAGGCGGTGATGCAACCAGTCAGGATGCTCTCGATGGTGCAGCTGTAGAATTTTTTGAGGATCTGAGGACCCATGCCAAATCTTTTTAGTCTCCTGAAGAAGAGACAGACGGTTGGTGTGGAGAGTAGAGACTTCTGATGGTTTATAATGTTAACCTGTCAATACATGTTGGCATGACAACCATGAGACTTCTGATGGTTTATAATGTGAACCTGTCAATACATGTTGGCATGACAACCATGAGACCTCTGATGGTTTATAATGTTAACCTGTCAATATTGTCACGGATTCAGCCGAGGCTGCTCCTCCTCCTTGCTCGGGCAGGCTTCGGCGTTCGTCGTCCCCGGAGTACTAGCTGCTTCCGATCTATGTTTCGGTGTTTGTCTAGATTGGTCTGTATTGTTTCCACCTGTGTCCCATTAGTGTTGATTGTATTCCCTTTAAACCCGTCTCTCATTTGGTTGTTGTGTGTGATTGTTTTCCGTTAGGTCGGCAGTGCTGGTTGTATGTGATTATTGTTCCTCCCTGGTTGGAGTTTTTGTTTTGTACTTTCTTTACTGTTTTGAGTAAAGTACGTTCTGCCAGTAGTTCGGTGTCCTGCGCTTGACTTCGTTTCCCGCATACACGTCACCCTGACAAATACATGTTGGCATGACAACCATGAGACTTGTGATGGTTTATAATGTGAACCTGTCAATACATGTTGGCATGACAACCATGAGACCTGTGATGGTTTATAATGTGAACCTGTCAATACATGTTGGCATGACAACCATGAGACTTGTGATGGTTTATAATGTTAACCTGTCAATACGTGTTGGCATGGCAACCATGAGAAATGTTTATTTGCGACTGAAGCAAGGCTTTCCACCTACTGTTTAAGAAATAAGAAATATGACTGGTCTTCGGATGAACAGCCTCCATTATGTCGCCTTGTTCTTAGTGTAAATAAAATGCCACTGTGCGACGTGAAGTAAAACATAATGGATCTCACATCCTTTCCAGCTACTCTTTTACAGAACTCCCACTGTGCTAGGATTTCACACAGATTATTTTTTTTTTTTTTTTGGGTCATTTAGCAGACGCTCTTATCCAGAGCAATTTACAGGAGCAATTAGGATTAAGTGCCTTGCTCAAGGGCACATCGACAGACTTTTCACCTAGTTGGCTCGGGGATAAGAACCAGCGACCTTTCGGTTACTGGCACAACGCTCTTAACCACTAAGCTACTTGCCGCCCATAATTCATTAGGAATGAGCAAAGGACCCATCTCACATCAAATCAACTGATAATGCTGTGAGCTGCCAGCCTGCAGCCTGTCACTGTGTGGGTTTTCTGAGTTCTGTCAACAAGCTGCTTTCACTGTATCAACACTAGGTCCTCTCTTCTCTCTCTGTCCTCTCTGTGTTTTGATATGGAGCTGTTGGTCTGATCTCCACAGTGGGCTCTGCTCTGACTAAAGGGACTGCATCCCAAATAGCACCCTATTCCCTAAATAGGGAACTACCTTTGACCAGAACCCTATGGGCCGTGGTCAAGGTAGTGCACTATGTAGGGAATAGGGTTCCATTTGGGACGTAACCTGTGACTGCAGCTCAGCAGTATTTTGTGAAGCAGAGGCACTATGCTGTTAATACTCTGGTAATACCAGGCGGTGGTCTGCCGGTCGGTCTAACAATGACATACCACTGACCTAATGACCCACTACAGGTGGAACCACGATCTCTCTGGTTCTGTGTCTCTCTGTCTCTGTCTCTGTCTCTGTCTCTGTCTCTCTCTCTGTCTCTCTCTCTCTCTCTGTGTCTCTCTCTCTCTCTCTCTCTCTCTCTCTCTCTCTCTCTCTCTCTCTCTCTCTGTCTCTGTCTCTGTCTCTGTCTCTGTCTCTGTCTCTGTCTCTCTCTGTCTCTGTCTCGCTCTGTCTCTGTCTCTGTCTCTGTCTCTGTCTCTGTCTCTCTCAATCTCTCTCTCTCTCTCTCTCCCCCTTCTCCCCCCCCCCACCCCCCCCCCCCCCCCCCTCTATCTCTCTCCGCTCCCCCATCTCTCTCTCTGACAGTCTAACTGAGGGGTCTGTGTTCACACAAATGGTACTCTTTCTCCAGCTTGTTACTAGAAGTATGTCATTGTTTGGATGCTGTTGAATGTAACAGAAATGTCCAAATGTCTAATGTGTGAAGAAGTATAAAAGCTGGCTATCCCTTCCAGTGTCATGTAGCAGAGGATGTATAGTAACTGCCTCATCCTATCCTGTTGATATAAAGCACCTGGTCATGCCCAGTTAGACCCGGCCAGAGCCAGCCAACCGTGTGCTAACGGAACCATGATGTCACAGAGGGATGCACGCTCACCAAAGAGGAACACACTCAGGCTGTTTTATCTCCTCTGTCAGACCGCAAGCCCCTTTCTGCAGACTAAACACACACACACACACACACACACACAAACACCGACCAAACCACATGACACAACTCTCTCAGGGAAGGTATGTGTGTTTGTCATTCTCTCACCAGATGATGAGCAGCCTTCAGCATTTCTGTGGTGACTTTTATTGTTCCCTGAAAAATGCTGTGTTTTGTGTGAGTGATTCTCTGACACAGACAACCACAGAGTTCTGAGGGAGATGAGATCAAAACCAATTACATAAAAACCCTCTCTGTCTGTGTCCTAAATTGCACGCTATTCCCTATATAGTACACTACTTTTGACCAGGACCCA
>NW_028160742.1:42500-55000 GCF_964263955.1 Coregonus lavaretus
TAGATCTTCATGATATGAAGAGGACTGTTTGTCCTATGGGTTAGGGTTAGATCTTCATGATATAAAGAGGACTGTTTGTCATATGGGTTAGGGTTAGATCTTCATGATATAAAGAGGACTGTTTGTCATATGGGTTAGGGTTAGATCTTCATGATATAAATAGGTGTCACGCCCTGATCTAGAGAACTCTTGTTGGTTGGGTCAGGGTGTGAGTTTCTGTTGAGATCTATGTTAGCGTATTTCTATGTTGTAGTTCTAGGTTGATATTTCTATGTTTTGGCCGGGTGTGATTCCCCAATCAGAGGCAGCTGTCGCTCGTTGTCTCTGATTGGGGATCATACTTAGGTAGCCTGTTTGCCTACCTTAGTTGTGGGATCTTGTGTGTGTTCCTGTTCGGCTTGTTGTGTGTATAGGCCATAGGACTTCACGTTTTCGTTGTTTTGTTATTTTGTCAAGTGTTTATTCGTCTTAATAAATATGTACGTATGTCAAGCTGCACCTTGGTCTGACCCGTCTCTCAACGATCGTGACAATAGGACTGTTTGCCATATGGGTTAGGGTTAGATCTTCATGATATAAAGAGGACTGTTTGCCATATGGGTTAGGGTTAGATCTTCAATGTATAAAGAGGACTGCTGTACCAGAGAGAAAAATAACACTTAGACCCTAGAGGTCATGAACTACTGTACCAGGGAGAAAAGGAACACTTGGACCCTAGAGGTCATGAACTACTGTACCAGAGAGAAATTGAACACTTAGACCCTAGAGGTCATGAACTACTGTACCAGAGAGAAATTGAACACTTAGACCCTAGAGGTCATGAACTACTGTCCCAGGGAGAAAAGGAACACTTGGACCCTAGAGGTCATGAACTACTGTACCAGGGAGAAAAGGAACACTTAGACCCTAGAGGTCCCGGTAGTTGAAAAGGCTTCATCTGATCTGGGTCAATTAGGAAGTGAGTTATCAGAGAGAAACAGAACCCACAACAAACTGTGAATGGCAGTTTGTTTTATGCACCGTGGACATTACTGAAGCTAGGGGCCCCTGCGATTGTTGGATGTTGGATAGCGTCATCGTTGTTGATATAAATGCAGTCGATTGATCTGACCACAACCAGCACATCAGAGAGACACACAGCAGGGACAAAGGATTCCTTCTTCCCACACACCCACGCACGCACGCACGCCCACTGTTGTGTTGCCTTTGGATCATGGTGTGTGGATTGATGTCATGTGTTTGAGGTGATGCTCTCTAGCAGTGGGAATGTAGGACTCACCTAAACACAATGATCATCAGAATGAAGGTCTGACGTAATGACACACTAATGAGTAGCACGCTTGTGCACACACACACACACACACACACACACACACTCACTCACTCACTCACTCACTCACACACACACACACACACACACACACACACACACTCACTCACTCACTCACTCACTCACTCACTCACTCACTCACTCACTCACTCACTCACTCACTCACACACACACACACACACACACACACACACACACACACACACACACACACACACACACACACACACACACACACACACACACACACACACACACACACACACACACACACACACACACACACACACACACACACACACACACACACACACACACACACACACACACACACTTCATAGTCCATTTCCCCTATTCTGTCCGTCCTCATGTCATTCCCTACCACCAGAGGACTAGAGAGTCATCTGTCCAGATCATTCATCCATCTCCACCTACTGTATCCAGCCAACTATTCTGCCGTATCCACGCACACATGCCAGATACACACACACACACACACACACACACACACACACACACACACACACACACACACAAACTAGCTGCTCTAAATGACATTAGTGACTGAGGCCCCTTGTGTGTGTGTGTGTGTGTGTGTGTGTGTGTGTGTGAGTGTGTGTGTGTGTGTGTGTGTATCTGGCGTGTGTGCGTGTGTGTGTATCTGGCGTGTGTGTGTCTGGTTTGTGTGTGGAAACGGACAGGGCCGGACTGAACTGCGACCGTTGTTTGGGCTGTGTGTCTCCTGGTTGTTATGATTTTTATTATATTCTAGAGAGCATTGAACCAAACAAAGAGAGAACCTCTTGTTGGGAGAAGAATTCCAGCCTTGTTCCCAGCCGGGCAGGCCCACAGAGGGCATGGACCGAACCAAACAGTTAGAGACAAGAGGAAAGACATGGACCGAACCAAACAGTTAGAGAGGAAATGCATAGAGGTGGGACCAAACACAATCTACTGTGCTTGGTGTTTTGGTTGTAGGGTAAATCCATTTGAATTCAATCCCTTTTTGAAAGCACTCCTTTTGATTTCAACGAAACCATACGTACTTGCCCATTGTAGAAGTGCTCAGAAAGTGACTTTTTGGACATGAATGCCAAAACATTCAAGAGATAAAAGTGTACAACATGCTCTTGAATACAGGGTGGATGTTGTGTCTTGGCTGATAAATGTACTAACCTTCAACCTTCAAATGGTACCACAAAGATGGTTGGAGGTCCACACATCCGATAATGTTGACTTGAATGGGAATATCTGTTGTTTTAAATGATACTGTCAATCCTCCATAGGAAACCTGTTGAAATCATAGAAATATAGATCATAGAATAGACTTGACCATTTAAGTCACACGTGTCAAACTCATTCCACGGAGGGTCTGCGGATATTCACTCCTCCCTTGTAGTTGATTGATGAATTAAGGTAATTAATTAGTAAGGAACTCCCCTCACCTGGTTGTTTAGGTCTTAGTAAGGAACTCCCCTCACCTGGTTGTCTAGGTCTTAGTAAGGAACTCCCCTCACCTGGTTGTCTAGGTCTTAGTAAGGAACTCCCCTCACCTGGTTGTCTAGGTCTTAGTAAGGAACTCCCCTCACCTGGTTGTCTAGGTCTTAGTAAGGAACTCCCCTCACCTGGTTGTCTAGGTCTTAGTAAGGAACTCCCCTCACCTGGTTGTCTAGGTCTTAGTAAGGAACTCCCCTCACCTGGTTGTCTAGGTCTTAGTAAGGAACTCCCCTCACCTGGTTGTCTAGGTCTTAGTAAGGAACTCCCCTCACCTGGTTGTCTAGGTCTTAGTAAGGAACTCCCCTCACCTGGTTGTCTAGGTCTTAGTAAGGAACTCCCCTCACCTGGTTGTCTAGGTCTTAGTAAGGAACTCCCCTCACCTGGTTGTCTAGGGCTTAGTAAGGAACTCCCCTCACCTGGTTGTCTAGGTCTTAGTAAGGAACTCCCCTCACCTGGTTGTCCAGGTCTTAGTAAGGAACTCCCCTCACCTGGTTTTTAGGTCTTAATTGACATAAAAAACAAAAACCTGCAGACGCTAGGCCTTCCATGGAATGCGATTGACAACCCTGATTTAAGTTGACATTCAATGGTGGGTGGACTGGTGGCCATCTTTGTGGTTGTAAATAGAAGTAACATTTTCAATTTCAATTTCAATGGTGTACCAGATAAAATTGCAGTGGTCTGAAGGGATAGGTCCATTCTATTAATTATATTTATTTGATTGAAATGACACCCACCCTGTATGCAAGAACATGTTGTGTCTCAACCGATGGCGGGCACGACACAAAAACCTTAGATGACGTAAAATAGGGTCTAAGCTACATCATATGTGAATATGAAGAAAAAAAACAAAGATTACGCGTTTTTAGATAATTGACGTTAAAGGTACAAAAAAACAAGATATTATGAAATTGTTTGACAACTCTGTTATGTAGGCTTTTAAATTATATAAAACTGAACCGTTTATCTTTTCCAGTGATGAAGACATGGCGATAAAAAGATAAGAAATTGGTTACGCTATAGACGGCTATATCGGTCCGTTAAAACAGGACTAGTAAAGGCCCTGTCCGAAGGAACAGAGAATTGAGCTCCTATACATTCATCTCTGTCTGGCCCTAGTCAGAATGAACTAATAGGTGCTGTCTGAACTATGTTCCATGTTCCAAAGCAGTTATAAAGCACTGGAGGAAAAGGCTCCCACCCATTTCCTTTCATTCTTTACCACAGTCAGCGTAACAGAGCCAATAAAGAGAGAGAGAGAGAGAGAGAAGGTGCTGACCCACATTCCTATGACTTCAGCAACATCCTGTATGAGATAGGAACTGCGTCCTGTACTTTACATGCTCGTCATTCACACAACCACACCCTCAGACCTGATTGGCCCAGAGTGTTGATAAGATATTACTCAGAGTGTGTAATAGCCAGGAGACGAAGGAGGATGGTGAGATAACGTTATAACATTGTTAGGAACGTTGGAAAGATGTCTTATTTTCTCCCTAATAAAGGAGAAGCTCATTTATTTCGTGATTCCACGGCAACATCCGGTGTTTGTTTGTGTTGGCGGCCGGGCTGTAGCCTGCTGTAGCCTGTCTCTGTGTATCAAGTGTGATTATGTACTGGGAACTGGAGCCAACGTGTCATATTATAAACCAATAGAAACCAGGAGGAAGGGTGAGAGAGAGAGAGAGAGAGAGAGAGAGAGAGAGAGAGAGAGAGAGAGAGAGAGAGAGAGAGAGAGAGAGAGAGAGAGAGAGAGAGAGAGAGAGAGAGAGAGAGAGAGAGAGAGAGAGAGAGAGAGAGAGAGAGAGAGAGAGAGAGAGAGAGAGAGAGAGAGAGAGAGAGAGAGAGAGAGAGAGAGAGAGAGAGAGAGAGAGAGAGAGAGAGAGAGAGAGAGAGAGAGAGAGAGAGAGAGAGAGAGAGAGAGAGAGAGAGAGAGAAAGAGAAAGAGAGAGTCGTAGCCAGCTGACTGTGGTTCAGACAGACCTAACCAAGCCAAGGACACCCTGCCACATCACCAGCTCACAGCTCTGATCAGCCCTGCCCTGTTCAGCCTTGAGCTGTGTGCCAAACCCATAATATCCAAACATTAATGTCAGAGCAGGCCCACAGCACTCAGAGCAGGCCCACAGCACTCAGAGCAGGCCCACAGCACTCAGAGCAGGCCCACAGCACTCAGAGCAGGCCCACAGCACTCAGAGCAGGCCCACAGCACTCAGAGCAGGCCCACAGCGCTCAGAGATATACAGTGCAGTAGGTTTAGACATCCTCGGCTTGAAAATGGGTGCCATGTTGGAAAATAGAATTCTAGTAAAAATACAACTGTTGGTTCCAAAAGGGAGGATATGTGCCGAACTCTATGCAGTCTGTCTCAAATGACACCGTATATTCCCCTTTTAGTGTACTCAGTTGAGAGTCCTATGTGGCAGGCTAGCAGTCAGTCCTATGTGGCAGGCTAGCAGTCAGTCCTATATAGCAGGCTAGCAGTCAGTCCTATGTGGCAGGCTAGCAGTCAGTCCTATATAGCAGGCTAGCAGTCAGTCCTATGTGGCAGGCTAGCAGTCAGTCCTATATAGCAGGCTAGCAGTCAGTCCTATGTGGCAGGCTAGCAGTCAGTCCTATATAGCAGGCTAGCAGTCAGTCCTATGTGGCAGGCTAGCAGTCAGTCCTATATAGCAGGCTAGCAGTCAGTCCTATGTGGCAGGCTAGCAGTCAGTCCTATGTGGCAGGCTAGCAGTCAGTCCTATATAGCAGGCTAGCAGTCAGTCCTATGTGGCAGGCTAGCAGTCAGTCCTATATAGCAGGCTAGCAGTCAGTCCTATATAGTAAGCTAGCAGTCAGTCCTATGTGGCTCAGGTCAAAAGAAGTGCACCGTATGTGGAATATGGACCATAGTGTGTTATTTCGGATTCATGCTAATGCTTTGAGGAGGCCTTAGTATACAGTATAATATATTATACTAGCTCACGTCACAGTGGGCACACCCTAGCTTCACCACACTTCAGTCATCTCAGCACTAAAACCACAGCAGGACTCTCAGACTACAAGGGGAATAAGAGTAGAGGGAATTGAGACGTTTTAGAAACTAAAAGTAATTCCTGATTTAAACAAAGTCCCGTGAGTCATATCCCTAAAATGGAGAAGTCCAATGGGTTAGAGCAGGAGTGTCAAACTCATTTTAGCTCAGGGGCCACATGGAGGAAAATCTATTCCCAAGTGGGCCGGACCGGAAAAATCATGGTATATATAACTTAAAAACAACAACTTCCGATTGTTTTCTTTGTTTTAATACGATCAACATACAACATAAAGCTGGAGCCTGAGGACAGTGTGTCCAAAATAGTACAAGCACAACATCACTATTAATCATAAAACACGTCAAGTTTATTTGAAAATTCTAAAGAAAAAGAACACACAAACACACAATGCCTCAGTAATTAACAGAACTGTTTCACAGATCACAGAACTATATCAGGGTGTCATTTCTCAGGCAGAAATGTAGATACAAATAATGAAATCCTGTTCCCCAAACAAGTGCAAGAACCACAGAGTCAAGAATAGGTTAAATATACAAATAAAATAAAATCAATTAAAAACAATAGCACATCAACATAAAAACATATAAACATAAATCTGAAAGCGTTGCTCAAACTCCCGTAACAGTCCCGTTATTTTATCTTTGAACCGCTTCATGTCTGCCACATGTTGGGTCGCGCACACATTTTTCAGACAGGGGAAGTGAGCTGCATCACCACCGGCAAGTTGCGTCTCCCACAATGACAGCTTCAACTTGAAAGAACGTATGCTGTCATAATACTGCGTGACAACTTTGTTGCGCCCTTGCAGCTGTTTGTTCAAGTTATTCAGGTGCTCTGTAACATCCACCATAAATGCAAGGTCCGGCATCCATTCTGCGGAATGAAATTCTAACACTGGTTTGCCCTTTTCTTCCATGAACTGTTCAATTTCTTCTCGTAAATCAAAGAAACGCCTCAGCACAGCACCTCGGCTTAACCATCTTACCTCAGTGTGGTATGGCAGGCCATAGATGTGGTCTTTCTCTCTGAGAAGGCTGTCAAACTGACGGTGATTCAGGCTTCTGGATCGGATGAAATTAACAGTTTGGATGACCACCTTCATGACGTTATCCATATTTAATGACTTGCAACACAAAGCCTCCTGGTGCAAAATACAGTGAAAAGTCAAAAAATCACGTCCTCCATTTGCAGATTGCACTTTCTCTCTGAACTTTGTCACAACGCCTGCTTTTTTCCCGATCATTGAGGGCGCACCATCTGTAGCCAGGCTGACAGCGCGGGACCAGTCCACTCCGACCCTGTCCAGCGCGCCGACAAGTGCGGTAAAAATATCAGCTGCTGTCGTTGTATCTGTCATCGGCACCAACTCCACGAACTCCTCGGTGACGGTCAATGTGTCATCAACTCCACGGATGAAAAAATGGCCAGTTGTGCAACATCTGTAATGTCCGTGCTTTCATCAATTGCAACCGAAAACGCAATAAATAACTTTACTTTTTGCTTCAACTGGCTGTCCAAATCCACTGAAAGATCGGAAATCCTGTCTGCAACTGTGTTTCTTGTCAGGCTGATATTTGCAAAAGCCTGCCGCTTTTCAGGGCACACAATCTCCGCTGCCTTCATCATGCATGTTTTTACAAATTCACCCTCACTAAATGGTTTTGAAGCCACTGCGATTTCATTAGCAATGAGGTAGCTAGCTTTCACTGCAGCGTCACTGATGTCTCGGCTGTGAGTAAACACAGACTGCTGTTTCTTCAGACCCGCCAACAGTTCATTCACCTTCTCTCATCTCCGCTGTCCTTGAAAGTTGTCATATTTGTCGGCATGAAGACTCACATAGTGGCGACGAAGGTTATATTCTTTCAGCACTGCAACATGCTCTGAACACACCAAACATACAGCTTTCCCATTCAATTCCCTGATTAAATAGGATGACCATTTTTCTTGGAACACTCTGCACTCTGCGTCCACTTTTCTCTTTTTTGACAGAGACATATTGGGGCAATGAGGGTGCCAAAGCACATAATGTTAAAAGTAGAAGCCGTAATAAATATCGCGGGCAAAACAAAGTAGCTCATTGGCTGCACGTGCTTGACCTACTTGCTCTGCCCCGGTATAAACAGTTTGCTTGCTTAACACAATTGCTATTGCGCCATCCAGTGGACGCAATTGGAACAGCAGTTTATTTTATTGAAAAATTGCAGCGCATTTTTATACTTTACAAAAAAAATTGATAAAAAAAAAATAATAATAATAATAATAAATAAATTTTAAAAAAAAAACTTTTTTTTTCTTTTTTTCTTTTTTCTTTCAAAATCATCTCGCGGGCCGGATTAAACCCGTTTGCGGGCCTGATCTGGCCCGCGGGCCGTACGTTTGACACCCCTGGGTTAGAGGGTTATTACTCACTCACGTATGACATTGGTTTATCCCATCGGACATTATTAAGGCCAGATGGACTTGATGTCTTTATAACATAAATACTTTATCGATCTTTTGCGTCGGTCAACAAGAGCAAAAATGTTTTTTTGGGGACACAAAAAAAAAAAAAAAGCATAGACATCTCAGATGTCGTGATAAAGTTCTGAACGCATCACAAAGATTTCAAGTTCAGACGCTCCGGACGACTAGGCGCTTTCGCTCTCTGAAGCTGATGTGAGGAAAACTCTCGAAAGAGTGAATACTCACAAAGCTGCCGGCCCAGATGGCGTCCGTGGGCGCGTCCTCAGAGTGTGCGCTGACCAGCTGCCGGGCATCTTCTCGGACATCTTCAACCTGTCCCTGTCCCCCATCTGCTTTAAGGAGACCATCATCCCAGTGCCCAAGAAAAAGAAGGTGACATGCACACTGGACCCACTCCAATTTGCCATTTCCATCACTCTTCACATGGCCGAAACACATCTGGACAAGAGGAACACCTACTGTATGTGACAATGCTGTTCACTGACTACAGTTCAGCGTTCAACTATATTGACTTTACCTTCAAATGCTTACTTACGAGCCAACAGCAGAATGAAAAAGTAAGACAAGATTAGCAAAAGAAAAAGGAAATAGTAACACAAGAAAATAACAATAATGAGCCTATATACCAGGAGTACCGGTACCGAGTTAATGTGCAGCGGTACGAGGTGGTTGAGGTAATTGAGGTAATATGTACAGTTGAAGTCAGAAGTTTACATACACCTAGGTTGGAGTCATTAAAACTTGTTTTTCAACCACTCCACAAATGTATTGTTAACAAAGTATAGTTTTAGCAAGTCGGTTAGGACATCTACTTTGTGCAAAACACCATTTTTTGTCATTTTTACTACAATTGTTAACAGACAGATTATTTCACTTATAATTCACTGTATCACAATTCCAATGGGTCAGACGTTTACATACACTAAGTTGACAGTGTCTTTAAACAGCTTGGAAAATTCCAGAAAGTGATGTCATGGCTTTAGATGCTTCTGATAGGCTTTGACATCATTTCAGTCAACTGGAGGTGTACATGTGGATGTATTTCAAGGCCTACCTGGGAAAAATCAAAATAAATCAGCCAAGACCTCAGAAAAGAAATTGTAGACCTCCACAAGTCTGGTTCATCCTTGGGAGTAATTTCCAAACGCCTGAAGGTACCACGTTCATCTGTACAAACAATAGTACGCAAGTATAAACACCATGGGACCGCGCAGCCGCCATACCGCTCAGGAAGGAGACGCGTTCTGTCTCCTAGAGATGAACGTACTTTGATGCGAAAAGTGCAAATCAATCCCAGAACAACAGCAAAGGACCTTGTGAAGATGCTGGAGGAAACAGGTACAAAAGTATCTATATCCACTGTAAAACAAGTCCTATATCAACATAACCTGAAAGGCCGTTCAGCAAGGTAGAAGCCACTGCTCCAAAACCGCCATAAAAAATCCAGACTACAGTTTGCAACTGCACATGGGGACAAAGATCATACTTTTTGGAGAAATGTCCTCTGGTCTGATGAAACAAAAATAGAACTGTTTGGCCATAATGACCATCGTTATGTTTGGAGGAAAAAGGGGGATGCTTGCAAGCCAAAGAACACCATCCCAACCGTGAAGCACGGGGGTGGCAGCATCATGCTGTGGGGGTGCTTTGCTGCAGGAGGGACTGGTGCACTTCACAAAATAGATGGCATCATGAGGAAGGAAAATAATGTGGATATATTGAAGCAACATCTCAAGACATCAGTCAGGAAATTAAAGCTTGGTCGCAAATGGGTCTTCCAAATGGACAATGACCCCAAGCATACTTCCAAAGTTGTGGCAAAATGGCTTAAGGACAACAAAGTCAAGGTATTGGAGTGGCCATCACAAAGCCCTGACCTCAATCCTATAGAAAATGTGTGGGCAGAACTGAAAAAGCGTGTGCGAGCAAGGAGGCCTACAAACCTGACTCAGTTACACCAGCTCTGTCAGGAGGAATGGGCCAAAATTCACCCAACTTATTTTGGGAAGCTTGTGGAAGGCTACCCGAAACGTTTGACCCAAGTTAAACAATTTAAAGGCAATGCTACCAAATACTAATTGAGTGTATGTAAACTTCTGACCCACTGGGAATGTGATGAAAGAAATAAAAGCTGAAATAAATCATTCTCTCTACTATTATTCTGACATTTCACATTCTTAAAATAAAGTGGTGATCCTAAGTGACCTAAGACAGGGAATTCTTACTAGGATTAAATGTCAGGAATTGTGAAAAACAGAGTTTAAATGTATTTGGCTAAGGTGTATGTAAACTTCCGACTTCAACTGTATATGTAGGTACGGGGTAAAAGTGACTAGGCAATCAGGATAGATAGTAAGTAAAGTAGCAGCAGTGTATGTGAAGAACGTGTGTGTGTGTGTGTGTGTGTGGCGTCAATATGCATGAGTGTGTGTGTGTGTTTTGTGTGTGTTGGAGTGTCAATGTAGTGTGTGTGAGTGTGTGGGTAGAATCCAGTGAGTGTGAGCATAAAGCCATTGTAAGAACGTCAGTGCCCAAAACACAGGGGGTTAATGCAAATAGTCCGGGTAGCCAATTAACTAACTGTTCAGCAGTCTTATGGCTGGGGTGTAGAAGCTGTTCAGAAGCCCTTTGGCACAGGCTTGGCGCTACGGTACCGCTTGCCGTGCGGTAGCAGAGAGAACAGCCTATGACTAGGGTGGCTGGAGTCTTTGACCATTTTTAGGGCCTTCCTCTGACACCGCCTGGTATAGAGGTCCTGGATGGCAGGGAACTCGGATCCAGTGATGTACTGGGCCGTACGTACTACCCTCTGTTGCGCATTGCGGTCGGATGCCGAGCAGTTGCCATACCAAGCGGTGATGCAGCCAGTCAAGATGCTCTCAATGGTGCAGCTGTAGAACTATTTGAGGATCTGAGGACCCAAAACAAATCTATTCAGCCTCCTGAGGAGGAAGAGGCGTTGTCTTGCCCTCTTCACAACAGAGTTGCTGTGTTTGGATCAGGATAGGTCCTTAGTGATATGGACACAGAGTAACCTGAAGCTCTCGACCCGCTCCACTACAGCACTGTCGATGTGAATGGGGGCATGCTCTTCCCTCTGTTTCCTGTAGTCCACTATCAGCTCCTTTGTCTTGCTGACATTGAGGGAGAGGTTGTTGTCCTGGCACCACACGGCCAGGTCTCTGATCTCGTCCCAGTAGGCTGTCTCATCGTCGTCGGTGATCAGGCCTACCACCGTCGTGTCGTCGGAAAATGTAATGACAGTGTTGGAGTCGTGCGCGGCCACGCAGTCGTGGGTGAACAGGGAGTACAGGAGGGGACTAAGCACGCACCCCTGAGGGGCTCCCATGTTGAGGATCAGCGTGGCAGAGGTGTTGTTGCCTACCCTTACCACCTGGGGGCGGCCCGTCAGGAAGTCCAGGATCCAGTTGCAGAGGGAGGTGTTTAGTCCCAGGGTCCTTAGCTTAGTGATGAGCTTTGTGGGCACTATGTTGTTGAAAGCTGAGCTGTAGTCAATGAACAGCATTCTCACATAGGTGTTCCTTTTGTCCAGGTGGGAAAGGGCAGTGTGGAGCGCAATAGAGATTGCATCATCTGTGGATCTGTTGGGGGGGGGGGGGGGTATGCAAATTGGAGGGGTTCTAGGGTTTCTGGGATGATGTTGTTGCTACGAGACGATTGAGAGTCAGCAGTTTTAAGTTCCTCTGCGTCCACATCACCGAGGACTTCACATGAACCAACAACACCACCGATCTCGACAAACCATTTCTGTATGGACCTTGCTTTGTGCACGGGGGCATTGTCATGCTGAAACAGGAAAGGGTCTTCCCCATACTTTTGCCACAAAGTTGGAAGCACAGAATTGTCCAGAATGTCATTGTATGCTGTAGTGTAAACATTTCCCTTCACTGGAACCTTGAAAAATAGCCCCAGACCATTATTCCTCCTCCACCAAACTTTACAGTTGGCACTATGCATTGGGGCAGGTAGCGTTCTCCCGGCATCCGCCAAACCCAGATTTGTTAGTCAGACTGCCAGATGGTGAAGCGTGATTCAACACTCCAGAGAACACGTTTCCACTGCTCCTGAGTCCAATGGCGGCGAGCTTTACACCACTCCAGCCGACGCTTAGCCATTGCGCATGGTGATCTTAGGCTTGCGTGCAGCTGCTC